>NC_134476.1:30959215-31134671 GCF_964194025.1 Convolutriloba macropyga | reverse complement strand
GTGGTTTTAAAGTGGATCAACTTGAATGCAATCACTCTTCCCTACATATTAAATCAAAAACTATTATTCCTGCATAATGTAGATCTCTGGAAAACGGGATTATACGTATATAGAACCGGTAACGACATATGGTCCTCATTTAGCTTCCATTTGTTTAAAGTCTTTCAGAATCAGATTGTTATTCTTCTTAATTCGAACTAATTCCATTTTCCAACATAAGCACTGCTTCAAAACCCTGTTCGTCGAACTGAAGTTTGCCTGTTATTTTTAGGTGCCTCTTTCCGAAATTGGGCTCTCTAGAAAGTATAGGGGACAAAACAAGCATTTATGGAACTTTTTCCTGCCGTTTATTAAGTTTAGCAAAGCTACGGTTAAGTTTAATATAAAGGTTTCCCACTCTTCAGCCCTACTGATGTTTCTAGATCGAACAAGTTTTTTGGGAACCAAATGGGTTGTCTGAATTGAATTTCAATCCTGAAGTTTCAGAAAAAGCGCGTTAAAGAGAATTTAATTTCTTTAAATCATAACAACAGGAAACGCAGTGGTTTTAAAGTGGATCAACTTGAATGCAATCACTCTTCCCTATATAATGAGTCAAAAACTACTATTCCTGCATAAAGTAGCTCTCTGGAAAACTGGATTATACGTATATAGAAACGGTAACGACGTATGGTCCTCATTTAGCTTCCATTTATTTAAAGTCTTTCAGAATCAGATTGTTATTCTTCTTAATTCGGACTATTTCCATTTTCCAACATAAGCACTGCTTCAAAACCCTGTCCGTCGAACTGAAGTTTGCCTGTTAAATTTAGGTGCATCTTTTTGAAATTGGGCTCTACAAAGTATAGAGGACAAAACAAACATTTATGGAACTATTTCCTGCCGTTTATTAAGTTTAGCAAATCTACGGTTAAGTATAATATAAAGGTTTCCCACTCTTCAGCCCCACTGATGTTTCTAGATCAAACAAATTATTTGGAAGCCATTTGCGTTGTCTGAATTGAATATCAATCCTGAAGTTTCAGAAAAACTGTTTAAAGAGACTTTAATTTCTTTAAATCATAACAACAGGAAACGCAGTGGTTTTAAAGTGGATCAACTTGAATGCAATCACTCTTCCCTATATATTAAATCAAAAACTATTATTCCTGCATAATGTAGATCTCTGGAAAACGGGATTATACGTATATAGAACCGGTAACGACATATGGTCCTCATTTAGCTTCCATTTGTTTAAAATCTTTCAGAATCAGATTGTTATTCTTCTTAATTCGAACTAATTCCATTTTCCAACATAAGCACTGCTTCAAAACCCTGTCCGTCGAACTGAAGTTTGCCTGTTAATTTTAGGTGAATCTTTCCGAAATTGGGCTCTCTGGAAAGTATAGGGGACAAAACAAACACTTATGGAACTATTTCCTGCCGTTTTATAAATTTTAGCAAAGCTACGGTTAACCTAATATAAAGGTTTCCCACTCTTCAGCGCTACCAATGTTTCTAGATCGTACAAGTAATTTGTGAGCCATTTGGGTTGTCTGAATTGAATATCAATACAGAAATCCAAAAAAACGGTTTAGAAAGACTTTAATTTCTTTAAATCATAATAACAGGAAACGCAGTGGTTTTAAAGTGGATCAACTTGAATGCAATCACTCTTCCCTAAATATTAAATCAAAAACTAATATACCTGCATAAAATAGATTTCTGGAGAACTAGATTACACTATTATAGAAGCGGTAACGACATATGGTCCCAATGTAGCTTCCATTTTTTTTAAGTCTTTCAGATTCAGATTGATAGAGGTACAATTAGTTGTTTTGTTGATAAGTGGTCAAGTGCTCAGCAAAACTCTACCAGCATATGCTTATTTTGTTAATATTGTAACCGTCTAGTATTTTCTTTAATTGTATTACCCTAATTCGGCCTGGTAAAAAAGTAATTGATTGGTAAATTTGAAAAGAAGTCACCATTTTTTTAGTGATATTGGTGTTCCCCAAAAATGGGTGCCCCAAAAAACCATAGCATCCCTACATTTAAGGGTTCGTTGAATTTGTATGTTAGTGAGGAGTATCCCCATGTACGTTTTCTATATGGTTTTACGGAGTTGGAGTGGTCAATTTTTGCTCTGTATGCGCCGAACCTCGATTTTCGGCCAATTTCGGTTATTTCGGCAGTGACATAGAAAAGTTGAATTTTTTGGGTCAAGGTTATAAAGTGTAGTGTCTTATATTGCTCAATTAATGAGGAGTATCTTTATATATATACTCATTGTACTAATTCTATACACATTTTGATGTTGTATTTTAGCGAAACGTGAAACGGCAGAGAAATTTTTCCATTTGGTACCTTCTGTTATTAACCAACTGATTTCTCTCAATCTTTTCGAGGCTTTTTTGCTGATCACCATCAGATTTTCGATTAAATAGGCCTCTAAACAGATCATTTTAGACATCTGGAAACCTGCTTTCAATTGATTAGCCACTCAGTCTTGCGTGGTTTCTAAGAAGATTTTCTTGGACGAAAAAACAAAAGCAACGTTGTTTTTCAGAAATTGTGCAATTTCGGCAATAGTATTGCTTTAATTTCTGTGATCAAACACGCATTGTTTAAAAGTCAGTAATGGGCGAGCTCCCCTTTATCATTGGTTAATCGGCACTTGCTATTTAGTATGTTATTTTGTTGCAATTCATCGAAAACTTGCCGTTTTTTTTTTCTTTGTAGATGGAATGTTAAAATTTCAATGATACGTCTTTTCCCTGATTAATTTGCGTTGTCTACACCACATTCTTGTCCTTGAAGCCAACGTTGGTGGTGGTAATAGTTAATTCAACAAGTTTTCATTTTTGAAAATTTCAACAGATTTCTGTGGGTGTGTTGTTTTTTTTTCAAACCACTCAAAACATCATAGCCTTCATGGAGAGTTGGGAATTTATTCCCACCTCCCCATGAGGACTTGCCGTGACTAAGAACTACTATGTGGACCTAAGCTACTACCACAAACACGTTAGCTTGGCTGTTCTACTCAATTATGCTTGATTTCTGAAGAACTCTGTCTCTGCTTCTAGCTCAAAAAAGGTGTACATTTCAGTAATTTGCTCAAATCTTCCAAAGTACTCTATCAATTTATTCGAACGTAGGCTTATTTTTCTTATGCTGTAATCTCCTTGCATTTGCTGTTAATGTGTTGTCCTAAATCGGCATGGTGAAAAAGTAATTGACTGGTAAATTTGAAAAAAAGTCACCATTTTTTTAGTGATATTGGTGTTCCCCAAAACTGGGTGCCCCAAAAAATCATAGCATCCCTACTTATATGGGTTCGTTGATTTTGTATGTTAGTGAGGAGTATCCCCATATACATTTTCTATATGATTTTATGGTATTGAAGGGGTCAATTTTGGCTCTGTAGGCACCAAACCTCGATTATCAGCCGTTTTCGGCTATTTCGGCGGTGAAATAATGTCAAAATTTTTGGCGTCAAGATTAAAAATTATAGTGTTTTAGATTGCTCAGTTAATGGGAAGTATCACTATTTGTATTATTTACCATTTTTTCACAAGTTTTGATGGTTTATTTTAGCGAAACGTGAAACTTGGTAGTCAAAATAGGTAATTTGACCAAATGAATGAGTGAAGTGGTGTTTTTTGCAATTGAACAAGTTTTTAGGCGTGCTTTTTGTGTTTTCTGGACAGTATTTAAGTCCTTGAAGCTAATTGTACCAATAAATGGGGTTAACTCAACAATTTTTCTTTTTTCACGATTTCGTCAAATTTCTTTGGATGTTGTTTTGTGTCAAAACAGACAAAACATCATATCCTTCATGGTGAGATGGGAAATTTTTTCCCACCTCACCATGAAGGTTTGCCGTGACCTAGAACATGGAAGTGGACCAGAGTTACACCCACAAATGCGCCGGGAACGCTGTTTCACGTTGTTTTACGTCGGTTCCGGAGATCTTGGGCTTCGATTTTAGCCCAATAAATGTGGTACAGAACAGTAATTTGTTAATATCTGCTAAAGTACTGGACCAAATTAAACGGGAGTGGTCGCATTTTGTTAGCACTGAACCCCTCTTGCTTGCAGTGTTTGGTTGGTTTCCCAAATCGGCCTAATCAAAAAGTTATTAATGTTCAAAGTTGAAATAGGTCGAATTTTCGGGCTATTCTGGGTGACCCAAATTTCGGTACAACAAAACACCCGATTTACCCAATAAATGTTAGTGTTTTAGAATCCTCAGTTAGTGGGGAGTCTTACCATATATATTTTGTATGCAGTTTTATGGAGTCCAGGTGGTGAATTTTAGCGAAAATGAGCCGTACTTGGCCACTTTTGGCATTTGGTACGGTACCTTTATGTTGGAATATCTCCTCGTAGAGTGAACCGATTTTTGATCTGTTTGTTGATTTGAACTCAGCTTGAGCCGTACTTGAATCCCTGTAAATAGCGTTTTGTTTCTTTCAGCCGTTTTCGAGAAATTGGCCAGGACACATACCGCCATTTTTACCATTTCGTGTCCGGTACATTTCGTTTATGTACATGTTTCACCATCAAAATTTGCTGTTTTAGACTCGATAGTTGGTTCGTTAGATTCGTTTAGTAATGGGAATTGTCCCCATATATATTTTACAGGCCATTTTATGTCGTTCAGAAGGTCAATTTTAGCTCTGAATCTGGCGTATCTCTCTTCTGGGGCCATTTGGTACGGTACCTTATTTTTGCTATAACTCCTTGAAGAATGCACCGATTGGGCTCATTTTTTAATATGATGCGTATCTCAAGCAGTGCTTCAAACTGTACTAAGGGCGTTTTTTTTTGTTCAGCCGTTTTAGAGAAATTGGCCAGGGAACTTGACCCCATTTTGTCCCCAGAAGACGATGACTGCCAGGTCTGGTCACTTTCTGAACTCCGAATTTCATAAATACACGTGTAAAAATTAGTGATTTGAACAGCACGTATAACGTAGATTCTGACTATGTATATTTTATGTATAGTTCATGTTTGAGTGGTTATTGGTTATAGCACAGAAACAGGACATCCAAAGGGGTCATTTTAGTCAATTGGTACGGTACCTTGATGTTGGAATATCTCCTCGTAGAGTGGACCGATTTTTGATCTGTTTGTTGATTTGAACTCAGCTTGAGCCCTACTTGAATCCCTGTAAATGGCGTTTTGTTTCTTTCAGCCGTTTTTGAGAAATTGGCCTCGACACATACGGTCATTTGGACCTTTTAGTGACTGGTACGTTTCACGTTTCTACATGTGAAATGGTGTAAATAATCACTTTGACTGCACGAATAGGCTTGTTCAACTCCATTTGTAATGGGGATTCTCCCCATATATATTTTGTATAGGGTTTTCCGAGATCTAGGGGGTCAATTTTCACTCTGCAAGTGACCCCCCCCAACCCCCGTGAATATATTCACAAAATCATGTAATTTCCCTGGGAAAATGGGAAAATGTTGTTTTGGGGTACCAGTATAAGCACTGTAGTCCCCATATAATGTGGGAAAACTCTACTCCAATTTTCAGCCATATTGGTTGAGGGGTTGATCTTCTCTCCCCTTATTACTTATGTATACTATTATTATAAGGTGAGGGCGTTTCGCCCCATGGGGTGCACCTCCCCCCCCTGTCCCGTTGAGACGCCGGCTAGTCGGCTCCCCCCCTCTGGGCTTTGGTGCACCTCATGATGGGGACGTACGCGCGGTGCGGGCGAGTTTTGCGGGCGTCTTTCGTTGCGTTTCGGTGCGTTTCGGTGTGTTTCTGTGTTTATGTTTCTTTTCATGTTAGACTAAATGCTCTCTTTCAGAGCATTTGTTTGCTTGTTTGGCGGAACAACAGCTGTCTTCAACCCTCAAACGGTGAGTTCGCACGTTGTGCTCTCTTTGCTTTTCAGCGCTCACAGTGATGGCCTGAGCTTTTTTTTTGTGCTTGCTCTGAGCCTCCTGTGATGAAGCGCTGCAATTGTTTGAGTCCTGTGAGCACTCATCGAGTGCCTTCTTCTTTTTGTAGCAGTGCTGCGTTGCAGCGCTCTTTCTTGGGCAACACAGTGACGGCTTGAGCAGTGCGTCTCTTTGTTTTTTCTTTTGCTCAAGACCGCCTGTGACCAAGCAAAGCAATTATTTAGGTCGTGTGTGTCAGCACTCACCGAGTGCTCTTCAGCCTCCTGTGGTGAGGCTAAGCAATTATTTGAGTCTAGTGTGCACCCACTGAGTGGGTTTTTTCCTGCGTTGTACAGAGCTAATTTTCGATCAAGGTGGTCTGAGAAAAAGGAACTTAACACGTTGTCAGATTTCGCGTTCAAATTACGATCTTTATACAGTTTAACAAAAAGTGTTTTTCAGTATAGTGAAGGACTTATTCAAATCATTTGAGGGTCTAAGTAGGAGTGGGAAAGTCCAAATAGGTTCTAAAGCAGAATGAATTATCGTTCTAGGTGGTCTGAGATAGAAGTACTTAACACGTTGTCAGATTTCGCACTCAAAATACGATCTTTATACAGTTTAACAAAAAGTGTTTTTCAGTATAGTGAAGCACTTATTCAAATCAATTGAGGGCCTAAGTAGGAGTGGGAAAGTCCAAATAGGTTCTAAAGCAGAATGAATTATCGTTCTAGGTGGTCTGAGATAGGAGATAGAAGTACTTAACACGTTGTCAGATTTCGCGTTCAAATTACGATCTTTATACAGTTTAACAAAAAGTGTTTTTCAGTATAGTTAAGGACTTATTCAAATCAATTGAGGGCCTAAGTAGGAGTGGAAAAGTCCAAATAGGTTCTAAAGCAGAATGAATTATCGTTCTAGGGTGTCTGAGATAGAAGTACTTAACACGTTGTCAGATTTCGCGTTCAAATTACGATCTTTATACAGTTTAACAAAAAGTGTTTTTCAGTATAGTGAAGGACTTATTCAAATCATTTGAGGGTCTAAGTAGGAGTGAGAAAGTCCAAATAGGTTCTAAAGCAGAATGAATTATCGTTCTAGGTGGTCTGAGATAGAAGTACTTAACACGTTGTCAGATTTCGCACTCAAAATACGATCTTTATACAGTTTAACAAAAAGTGTTTTTCAGTATAGTGAAGGGCTTATTCAAATCAATTGAGGGCCTAAGTAGGAGTGGGAAAGTCCAAATAGGTTCTAAAGCAGAATGAATTATCGTTCTAGGTGGTCTGAGATAGAAGTACTTAACACGTTGTCAGATTTCGCACTCAAAATACGATCTTTATACAGTTTAACAAAAAGTGTTTTTCAGTATAGTGAAGCACTTATTCAAATCAATTGAGGGCCTAAGTAGGAGTGGGAAAGTCCAAATAGGTTCTAAAGCAGAATGAATTATCGTTCTAGGTGGTCTGAGATAGAAGTACTTAACACGTTGTCAGATTTCGCACTCAAAATACGATCTTTATACAGTTTAACAAAAAGTGTTTTTCAGTATAGTGAAGGACTTATTCAAATCAATTGAGGGCCTAAGGAGGAGTGGGAAAGTCCAAATAGGTTCTAAAGCAGAATGAATTATCATTCTAGGTGGTCTGAGATAGAAGTACTTAACACGTTGTCAGATTTCGCACTCAAAATACGATCTTTATACAGTTTAACAAAAAGTGTTTTCCAGTATAGTGAAGCACTTATTCAAATCAATTGAGGGCCTAAGTAGGAGTGGGAAAGTCCAAATAGGTTCTAAAGCAGAATGAATTATCGTTCTAGGTGGTCTGAGATAGAAGTACTTAACACGTTGTCAGATTTCGCACTCAAAATACGATCTTTATACAGTTTAACAAAAAGTGTTTTTCAGTATAGTGAAGGACTTATTCAAATCAATTGAGGGCCTAAGTAGGAGTGGGAAAGTCCAAATAGGTTCTAAAGCAGAATGAATTATCATTCTAGGTGGTCTGAGATAGAAGTACTTAACACGTTGTCAGATTTCGCACTCAAAATACGATCTTTATACAGTTTAACAAAAAGTGTTTTTCAGTATAGTGAAGGACTTATTCAAATCAATTGAGGGCCTAAGTAGGAGTGGGAAAGTCCAAATAGGTTCTAAAGCAGAATGAATTATCGTTCTAGGTGGTCTGAGATAGAAGTACTTAACACGTTGTCAGATTTCGCACTCAAAATACGATCTTTATACAGTTTAACAAAAAGTGTTTTTCAGTATAGTGAAGGACTTATTCAAATCAATTGAGGGCCTAAGTAGGAGTGGGAAAGTCCAAATAGGTTCTAAAGCAGAATGAATTATCTTTCTAGGTGGTCTGAGATAGAAGTACTTAACACTTTGTCAGATTTCGCACTCCAAATACGATCTTTATACAGTTTAACAAAAAGTGTTTTTCAGTATAGTTAAGGACTTATTCAAATCAATTGAGGGCCTAAGTAGGAGTGGGAAAGTCCAAATAGGTTCTAAAGCAGAATGAATTATCATTCTAGGTGGTCTGAGATAGAAGTACTTAACACGTTGTCAGATTTCGCACTCAAAATACGATCTTTATACAGTTTAACAAAAAGTGTTTTTCAGTATAGTGAAGGACTTATTCAAATCAATTGAGGGCCTAAGTAGGAGTGGGAAAGTCCAAATAGGTTCTAAAGCAGAATGAATTATCGTTCTAGGTGGTCTGAGATAGAAGTACTTAACACGTTGTCAGATTTCGCACTCAAAATACGATCTTTATACAGTTTAACAAAAAGTGTTTTTCAGTATAGTGAAGGACTTATTCAAATCAATTGAGGGCCTAAGTAGGAGTGGGAAAGTCCAAATAGGTTCTAAAGCAGAATGAATTATCTTTCTAGGTGGTCTGAGATAGAAGTACTTAACACTTTGTCAGATTTCGCACTCCAAATACGATCTTTATACAGTTTAACAAAAAGTGTTTTTCAGTATAGTTAAGGACTTATTCAAATCAATTGAGGGCCTAAGCAGGAGTGGGAAAGTCCAAATAGGTTCTAAAGCAGAATGAATTATCGTTCTAGGTGGTCTGAGATAGAAGTACTTAACACGTTGTCAGATTTCGCACTCAAAATACGATTTTTATACAGTTTAACAAAAAGTGTTTTTCAGTATAGTGAAGGACTTATTCAAATCAATTGAGGGCCTAAGTAGGAGTGGGAAAGTCCAAATAGGTTCTAAATCAGAATGAATTATCGTTCTAGGGTGTCTGAGATAGAAGTACTTAACACGTTGTCAGATTTCGCGTTCAAATTACGATCTTTATACAGTTTAACAAAAAGTGTTTTTCAGTATAGTGAAGGACTTATTCAAATCATTTGAGGGTCTAAGTAGGAGTGGGAAAGTCCAAATAGGTTCTAAAGCAGAATGAATTATCGTTCTAGGTGGTCTGAGATAGAAGTACTTAACACGTTGTCAGATTTCGCACTCAAAATACGATCTTTATACAGTTTAACAAAGTGTTTTTCAGTATAGTGAAGCACTTATTCAAATCAATTGAGGGCCTAAGTAGGAGTGGGAAAGTCCAAATAGGTTCTAAAGCAGAATGAATTATCGTTCTAGGTGGTCTGAGATAGAAGTACTTAACACGTTGTCAGATTTCGCGTTCAAATTACGATCTTTATACAGTTTAACAAAAAGTGTTTTTCAGTATAGTCAAGGACTTATTCAAATCAATTGAGGGCCTAAGTAGGAGTGGGAAAGTCCAAATAGGTTCTAAAGCAGAATGAATTATCGTTCTAGGGTGTCTGAGATAGAAGTACTTAACACGTTGTCAGATTTCGCGTTCAAATTACGATCTTTATACAGTTTAACAAAAAGTGTTTTTCAGTATAGTGAAGGACTTATTCAAATCATTTGAGGGTCTAAGTAGGAGTGGGAAAGTCCAAATAGGTTCTAAAGCAGAATGAATTATCGTTCTAGGTGGTCTGAGATAGAAGTACTTAACACGTTGTCAGATTTCGCACTCAAAATACGATCTTTATACAGTTTAACAAAAAGTGTTTTTCAGTATAGTGAAGCACTTATTCAAATCAATTGAGGGCCTAAGTAGGAGTGGGAAAGTCCAAATAGGTTCTAAAGCAGATTGAATTATCGTTCTAGGTGGTCTGAGATAGAAGTACTTAACACGTTGTCAGATTTCGCACTCAAAATACGATCTTTATACAGTTTAACAAAAAGTGTTTTTCAGTATAGTGAAGCACTTATTCAAATCAATTGAGGGCCTAAGTAGGAGTGAGAAACTCCAAATAGGTTCTAAAGCAGAATGAATTATCGTTCTAGGTGGTCTGAGATAGAAGTACTTAACACGTTGTCAGATTTCGCACTCAAAATACGATCTTTATACAGTTTAACAAAAAGTGTTTTTCAGTATAGTGAAGGACTTATTCAAATCAATTGAGGGCCTAAGGAGGAGTGGGAAAGTCCAAATAGGTTCTAAAGCAGAATGAATTATCATTCTAGGTGGTCTGAGATAGAAGTACTTAACACGTTGTCAGATTTCGCACTCAAAATACGATCTTTATACAGTTTAACAAAAAGTGTTTTTCAGTATAGTGAAGCACTTATTCAAATCAATTGAGGGCCTAAGTAGGAGTGGGAAAGTCCAAATAGGTTCTAAAGCAGAATGAATTATCGTTCTAGGTGGTCTGAGATAGAAGTACTTAACACGTTGTCAGATTTCGCACTCAAAATACGATCTTTATACAGTTTAACAAAAAGTGTTTTTCAGTATAGTGAAGGACTTATTCAAATCAATTGAGGGCCTAAGTAGGAGTGGGAAAGTCCAAATAGGTTCTAAAGCAGAATGAATTATCATTCTAGGTGGTCTGAGATAGAAGTACTTAACACGTTGTCAGATTTCGCACTCAAAATACGATCTTTATACAGTTTAACAAAAAGTGTTTTTCAGTATAGTGAAGGACTTATTCAAATCAATTGAGGGCCTAAGTAGGAGTGGGAAAGTCCAAATAGGTTCTAAAGCAGAATGAATTATCATTCTAGGTGGTCTGAGATAGAAGTACTTAACACGTTGTCAGATTTCGCACTCAAAATACGATCTTTATACAGTTTAACAAAAAGTGTTTTTCAGTATAGTGAAGGACTTATTCAAATCAATTGAGGGCCTAAGTAGGAGTGGGAAAGTCCAAATAGGTTCTAAAGCAGAATGAATTATCTTTCTAGGTGGTCTGAGATAGAAGTACTTAACACTTTGTCAGATTTCGCACTCAAAATACGATCTTTATACAGTTTAACAAAAAGTGTTTTTCAGTATAGTTAAGGACTTATTCAAATCAATTGAGGGCCTAAGCAGGAGTGGGAAAGTCCAAATAGGTTCTAAAGCAGAATGAATTATCGTTCTAGGTGGTCTGAAATAGAAGTACTTAACACGTTGTCAGATTTCGCACTCAAAATACGATTTTTATACAGTTTAACAAAAAGTGTTTTTCAGTATAGTGAAGGACTTATTCAAATCATTTGAGGGTCTAAGTAGGAGTGGG
Source organism: Convolutriloba macropyga (assembly GCF_964194025.1). Lineage (NCBI taxonomy): Eukaryota > Metazoa > Xenacoelomorpha > Acoela > Convolutidae > Convolutriloba > Convolutriloba macropyga. Next base: position 31,123,236 of record NC_134476.1, on the reverse strand, counting down.
AAAGTCCAAATAGGTTCTAAAGCAGAATGAATTATCGTTCTAGGGTGTCTGAGATAGAAGTACTTAACACGTTGTCAGATTTCGCGTTCAAATTACGATCTTCATACAGTTTAACAAAAAGTGTTTTTCAGTATAGTGAAGGACTTATTCAAATCATTTGAGGGTCTAAGTAGGAGTGGGAAAGTCCAAATAGGTTCTAGAGCAGAATGAATTATCGTTCTAGGTGGTCTGAGATAGAAGTACTTAACACGTTGTCAGATTTCGCACTCAAAATACGATCTTTATACAGTTTAACAAAAAGTGTTTTTCAGTATAGTGAAGGGCTTATTCAAATCAATTGAGGGCCTAAGTAGGATTGGGAAAGTCCAAATAGGTTCTAAAGCAGAATGAATTATCGTTCTTGGTGGTCTGAGATAGAAGTACTTAACACGTTGTCAGATTTCGCACTCAAAATACGATCTTTATACAGTTCAACAAAAAGTGTTTTTCAGTATAGTGAAGGACTTATTCAAATCAATTGAGGGCCTAAGTAGGAGTGGGAAAGTCCAAATAGGTTCTAAAGCAGAATGAATTATCGTTCTAGGTGGTCTGAGATAGAAGTACTTAACACGTTGTCAGATTTCGCACTCGAAATACGATCTTTATACAGTTTAACAAAAAGTGTTTTTCAGTATAGTGAAGGGCTTATTCAAATCAATTGAGGGCCTAAGTAGGAGTGGGAAAGTCCAAATAGGTTCTAAAGCAGAATGAATTATCGTTCTAGGTGGTCTGAGATAGAAGTACTTAACACGTTGTCAGATTTCGCGTTCAAATTACAATCTTTATACAGTTTAACAAAAAGTGTTTTTCAGTATAGTGAAGGACTTATTCAAATCATTTGAGGGTCTAAGTAGGAGTGAGAAAGTCCAAATAGGTTCTAAAGCAGAATGAATTATCGTTCTAGGTGGTCTGAGATAGAAGTACTTAACACGTTGTCAGATTTCGCACTCAAAATACGATCTTTATACAGTTTAACAAAAAGTGTTTTTCAGTATAGTGAAGGGCTTATTCAAATCAATTGAGGGCCTAAGTAGGAGTGGGAAAGTCCAAATAGGTTCTAAAGCAGAATGAATTATCGTTCTAGGTGGTCTGAGATAGAAGTACTTAACACGTTGTCAGATTTCGCACTCAAAATACGATCTTTATACAGTTTAACAAAAAGTGTTTTTCAGTATAGTGAAGCCCTTATTCAAATCAATTGAGGGCCTAAGTAGGAGTGGGAAAGTCCAAATAGGTTCTAAAGCAGAATGAATTATCGTTCTAGGTGGTCTGAGATAGAAGTACTTAACACGTTGTCAGATTTCGCACTCAAAATACGATCTTTATACAGTTTAACAAAAAGTGTTTTTCAGTATAGTGAAGGACTTATTCAAATCAATTGAGGGCCTAAGGAGGAGTGGGAAAGTCCAAATAGGTTCTAAAGCAGAATGAATTATCATTCTAGGTGGTCTGAGATAGAAGTACTTAACACGTTGTCAGATTTCGCACTCGAAATACGATCTTTATACAGTTAAACAAAAAGTGTTTTTCAGTATAGTGAAGCACTTATTCAAATCAATTGAGGGCCTAAGTAGGAGTGGGAAAGTCCAAATAGGTTCTAAAGCAGAATGAATTATCGTTCTAGGTGGTCTGAGATAGAAGTACTTAACAAGTTGTCAGATTTCGCACTCAAAATACGATCTTTATACAGTTTAACAAAAAGTGTTTTTCAGTATAGTGAAGGACTTATTCAAATCAATTGAGGGCCTAAGTAGGAGTGGGAAAGTCCAAATAGGTTCTAAAGCAGAATGAATTATCATTCTAGGTGGTCTGAGATAGAAGTACTTAACACGTTGTCAGATTTCGCACTCAAAATACGATCTCTATACAGTTTAACAAAAAGTGTTTTTCAGTATAGTGAAGCACTTATTCAAATCAATTGAGGGCCTAAGTAGGAGTGGGAAAGTCCAAATAGGTTCTAAAGCAGAATGAATTATCGTTCTAGGTGGTCTGAGATAGAAGTACTTAACACGTTGTCAGATTTCGCACTCAAAATACGATCTTTATACAGTTTAACAAAAAGTGTTTTTCAGTATAGTGAAGGACTTATTCAAATCAATTGAGGGCCTAAGTAGGAGTGGGAAAGTCCAAATAGGTTCTAAAGCAGAATGAATTATCATTCTAGGTGGTCTGAGATAGAAGTACTTAACACGTTGTCAGATTTCGCACTCAAAATACGATCTTTATACAGTTTAACAAAAAGTGTTTTTCAGTATGGTGAAGGACTTATTCAAATCAATTGAGGGCCTAAGTAGGAGTGGGAAAGTCCAAATAGGTTCTAAAGCAGAATGAATTATCGTTCTAGGTGGTCTGAGATAGAAGTACTTAACACGTTGTCAGATTTCGCACTCAAAATACGATCTTTATACAGTTTAACAAAAAGTGTTTTTCAGTATAGTGAAGGACTTATTCAAATCAATTGAGGGCCTAAGTAGGAGTGGGAAAGTCCAAATAGGTTCTAAAGCAGAATGAATTATCGTTCTAGGTGGTCTGAGATAGAAGTACTTAACACGTTGTCAGATTTCGCACTCGAAATACGATCTTTATACAGTTTAACAAAAAGTGTTTTTCAGTATAGTGAAGGGCTTATTCAAATCAATTGAGGGCCTAAGTAGGAGTGGGAAAGTCCAAATAGGTTCTAAAGCAGAATGAATTATCGTTCTAGGTGGTCTGAGATAGAAGTACTTAACACGTTGTCAGATTTCGCGTTCAAATTACGATCTTTATACAGTTTAACAAAAAGTGTTTTTCAGTATAGTGAAGGACTTATTCAAATCATTTGAGGGTCTAAGTAGGAGTGGGAAAGTCCAAATAGGTTCTAAAGCAGAATGAATTATCGTTCTAGGTGGTCTGAGATAGAAGTACTTAACACGTTGTCAGATTTCGCACTCAAAATACGATCTTTTTATACAGTTTAACAAAAAGTGTTTTTCAGTATAGTGAAGGGCTTATTCAAATCAATTGAGGGCCTAAGTAGGAGTGGGAAAGTCCAAATAGGTTCTAAAGCAGAATGAATTATCGTTCTAGGTGGCCTGAGATGGAAGTACTTAACACGTTGTCAGATTTCGCACTCAAAATACGATCTTTATACAGTTTAACAAAAAGTGTTTTTCAGTATAGTGAAGCACTTATTCAAATCAATTGAGGGCCTAAGTAGGAGTGGGAAAGTCCAAATAGGTTCTAAAGCAGAATGAATTATCGTTCTAGGTGGTCTGAGATAGAAGTACTTAACACGTTGTCAGATTTCGCACTCGAAATACGATCTTTATACAGTTTAACAAAAAGTGTTTTTCAGTATAGTGAAGGGCTTATTCAAATCAATTGAGGGCCTAAGTAGGAGTGGGAAAGTCCAAATAGGTTCTAAAGCAGAATGAATTATCGTTCTAGGTGGTCTGAGATAGAAGTACTTAACACGTTGTCAGATTTCGCGTTCAAATTACGATCTTTATACAGTTTAACAAAAAGTGTTTTTCAGTATAGTGAAGGACTTATTCAAATCATTTGAGGGTCTAAGTAGGAGTGGGAAAGTCCAAATAGGTTCTAAAGCAGAATGAATTATCGTTCTAGGTGGTCTGAGATAGAAGTACTTAACACGTTGTCAGATTTCGCACTCAAAATACGATCTTTATACAGTTTAACAAAAAGTGTCTTTCAGTATAGTGAAGCACTTATTCAAATCAATTGAGGGCCTAAGTAGGAGTGGGAAAGTTCAAATAGGTTCTAAAGCAGAATGAATTATCATTCTAGGTGGTCTGAGATAGAAGTACTTAACACGTTGTCAGATTTCGCACTCAAAATACGATCTTTATACAGTTTAACAAAAAGTGTTTTTCAGTATAGTGAAGGACTTATTCAAATCAATTGAGGGCCTAAGGAGGAGTGGGAAAGTTCAAATAGGTTCTAAAGCAGAATGAATTATCATTCTAGGTGGTCTGAGATAGAAGTACTTAACACGTTGTCAGATTTCGCACTCAAAATACGATCTTTATACAGTTTAACAAAAAGTGTTTTTCAGTATAGTGAAGCACTTATTCAAATCAATTGAGGGCCTAAGCAGGAGTGGGAAAGTCCAAATAGGTTCTAAAGCAGAATGAATTATCGTTCTAGGGTGTCTGAGATAGAAGTACTTAACACGTTGTCAGATTTCGCGTTCAAATTACGATCTTTATACAGTTTAACAAAAAGTGTTTTTCAGTATAGTGAAGGACTTATTCAAATCAATTGAGGGCCTAAGTAGGAGTGGAAAAGTCCAAATAGGTTCTAAAGCAGAATGAATTATCGTTCTAGGGTGTCTGAGATAGAAGTACTTAACACGTTGTCAGATTTCGCACTCAAAATACGATCTTTATACAGTTTAACAAAAAGTGTTTTTCAGTATAGTGAAGCACTTATTCAAATCATTTGAGGGCCTAAGTAGGAGTGGGAAAGTTCAAATAGGTTCTAAGGCAGAATGAATTATCATTCTAGGTGGTCTGAGATAGAAGTACTTAACACGTTGTCAGATTTCGCACTCAAAATACGATCTTTATACAGTTTAACAAAAAGTGTTTTTCAGTATAGTGAAGGACTTATTCAAATCAATTGAGGGCCTAAGGAGGAGTGGGAAAGTTCAAATAGGTTCTAAAGCAGAATGAATTATCATTCTAGGTGGTCTGAGATAGAAGTACTTAACACGTTGTCAGATTTCGCACTCAAAATACGATCTTTATACAGTTTAACAAAAAGTGTTTTTCACTATAGTGAAGCACTTATTCAAATCAATTGAGGGCCTAAGCAGGAGTGGGAAAGTCCAAATAGGTTCTAAAGCAGAATGAATTATCGTTCTAGGGTGTCTGAGATAGAAGTACTTAACACGTTGTCAGATTTCGCGTTCAAATTACGATCTTTATACAGTTTAACAAAAAGTGTTTTTCAGTATAGTGAAGGACTTATTCAAATCAATTGAGGGCCTAAGTAGGAGTGGAAAAGTCCAAATAGGTTCTAAAGCAGAATGAATTATCGTTCTAGGGTGTCTGAGATAGAAGTACTTAACACGTTGTCAGATTTTGCGTTCAAATTACGATCTTTATACAGTTTAACAAAAAGTGTTTTTCAGTATAGTGAAGGACTTATTCAAATCATTTGAGGGTCTAAGTAGGAGTGGGAAAGTCCAAATAGGTTCTAAAGCAGAATGAATTATCGTTCTAGGTGGTCTGAGATAGAAGTACTTAACACGTTGTCAGATTTCGCACTCAAAATACGATCTTTATACAGTTTAACAAAAAGTGTTTTTCAGTATAGTGAAGGACTTATTCAAATCAATTGAGGGCCTAAGTAGGAGTGGAAAAGTCCAAATAGGTTCTAAAGCAGAATGAGTTGTCGTTCTAGGGTGTCTGAGATAGAAGTACTTAACACGTTGTCAGATTTCGCGTTCAAATTACGATCTTTATACAGTTTAACAAAAAGTGTTTTTCAGTATAGTGAAGGACTTATTCAAATCATTTGAGGGTCTAAGTAGGAGTGGGAAAGTCCAAATAGGTTCTAAAGCAGAATGAATTATCGTTCTAGGTGGTCTGAGATAGAAGTACTTAACACGTTGTCAGATTTCGCACTCAAAATACGATCTTTATACAGTTTAACAAAAAGTGTTTTTCAGTATAGTGAAGGGCTTATTCAAATCAATTGAGGGCCTAAGTAGGAGTGGGAAAGTCCAAATAGGTTCTAAAGCAGAATGAATTATCGTTCTAGGTGGTCTGAGATAGAAGTACTTAACACGTTGTCAGATTTCGCACTCAAAATACGATCTTTATACAGTTTAACAAAAAGTGTTTTTCAGTATAGTGAAGCACTTATTCAAATCAATTGAGGGCCTAAGTAGGAGTGGGAAAGTCCAAATAGGTTCTAAAGCAGAATGAATTATCGTTCTAGGCGGTCTGAGATAGAAGTACTTAACACGTTGTCAGATTTCGCACTCAAAATACGATCTTTATAAAGTTTAACAAAAAGTGTTTTTCAGTATAGTGAAGGACTTATTCAAATCAATTGAGGGCCTAAGGAGGAGTGGGAAAGTCCAAATAGGTTCTAAAGCAGAATGAATTATCATTCTAGGTGGTCTGAGATAGAAGTACTTAACACGTTGTCAGATTTCGCACTCAAAATACGATCTTTATACAGTTTAACAAAAAGTGTTTTTCAGTATAGTGAAGCACTTATTCAAATCAATTGAGGGCCTAAGTAGGAGTGGGAAAGTCCAAATAGGTTCTAAAGCAGATTGAATTATCGTTCTAGGTGGTCTGAGATAGAAGTACTTAACACGTTGTCAGATTTCGCACTCAAAATACGATCTTTATACAGTTTAACAAAAAGTGTTTTTCAGTATAGTGAAGGACTTATTCAAATCAATTGAGGGCCTAAGTAGGAGTGGGAAAGTCCAAATAGGTTCTAAAGCAGAATGAATTATCATTCTAGGTGGTCTGAGATAGAAGTACTTAACACGTTGTCAGATTTCGCACTCAAAATACGATCTTTATACAGTTTAACAAAAAGTGTTTTTCAGTATAGTGAAGGACTTATTCAAATCAATTGAGGGCCTAAGTAGGAGTGGGAAAGTCCAAATAGGTTCTAAAGCAGAATGAATTATCGTTCTAGGTGGTCTGAGATAGAAGTACTTAACACGTTGTCAGATTTCGCACTCAAAATACGATCTTTATACAGTTTAACAAAAAGTGTTTTTCAGTATAGTGAAGGACTTATTGAAATCAATTGAGGGCCTAAGTAGGAGTGGGAAAGTCCAAATAGGTTCTAAAGCAGAATGAATTATCGTTCTAGGTGGTCTGAGATAGAAGTACTTAACACGTTGTCAGATTTCGCACTCGAAATACGATCTTTATACAGTTTAACAAAAAGTGTTTTTCAGTATAGTGAAGGGCTTATTCAAATCAATTGAGGGCCTAAGTAGGAGTGGGAAAGTCCAAATAGGTTCTAAAGCAGAATGAATTATCGTTCTAGGTGGTCTGAGATAGAAGTACTTAACACGTTGTCAGATTTCGCACTCAAAATACGATCTTTATACAGTTTAACAAAAAGTGTTTTCCAGTATAGTGAAGGACTTATTCAAATCAATTGAGGGCCTAAGTAGGAGTGGGAAAGTCCAAATAGGTTCTAAAGCAGAATGAACTATCGTTCTAGGTGGTCTGAGATTGAAGTACTTAACACGTTGTCAGATTTCGCACTCAAAATACGATCTTTATACAGTTTAACAAAGTGTTTTTCAGTATAGTGAAGGACTTATTCAAATCAATTGAGGGCCTAAGTAGGAGTGGGAAAGTCCAAATAGGTTCTAAAGCAGAATGAATTATCGTTCTAGGTGGTCTGAGATAGAAGTACTTAACACGTTGTCAGATTTCGCACTCAAAACACGATCTTTATACAGTTTAACAAAAAGTGTTTTTCAGTATAGTGAAGGACTTATTCAAATCAATTGAGGGCCTACGTAGGAGTGGGAAAGTCCAAATAGGTTCTAAAGCAGAATGAATTATCGTTCTAGGTGGTCTGAGATAGAAGTACTTAACACGTTGTCAGATTTCGCACTCAAAATACGATCTTTATACAGTTTAACAAAGTGTTTTTCAGTATAGTGAAGGACTTATTCAAATCAATTGAGGGCCTAAGTAGGAGTGGGAAAGTCCAAATAGGTTCTAAAGCAGAATGAATTATCGTTCTAGGTGGTCTGAGATAGAAGTACTTAACACGTTGTCAGATTTCGCACTCAAAATACGATCTTTATACAGTTTAACAAAAAGTGTTTTTCAGTATAGTGATGGACTTATTCAAATCAATTGAGGGCCTAAGTAGGAGTGGGAAAGTCCAAATAGGTTCTAAAGCAGAATGAATTATCGTTCTAGGTGGTCTGAGATAGAAGTACTTAACACGATGTCAGATTTCGCACTCAAAATACGATCTTTATACAGTTTAACAAAAAGTGTTTTTCAGTATAGTGAAGGACTTATTCAAATCAATTGAGGGGCTAAGTAGGAGTGGGAAAGTCCAAATAGGTTCTAAAGCAGAATGAATTATCGTTCTAGGTGGTCTGAGATAGAAGTACTTAACACGTTGTCAGATTTCGCACTCAAAATACGATCTTTATACAGTTTAACAAAAAGTGTTTTTCAGTATAGTGAAGGACTTATTCAAATCAATTGAGGGCCTAAGTAGGAGTGGGAAAGTCCAAATAGGTTCTAAAGCAGAAGGAATTATCGTTCTAAGTGGTCTGAGATAGAAGTACTTAACACGTTGTCAGATTTCGCACTCAAAATACGATCTTTATACAGTTTAACAAAAAGTGTTTTTCAGTATAGTGAAGGACTTATTCAAATCAATTGAGGGCCTAAGTAGGAGTGGGAAAGTCCAAATAGGTTCTAAAGCCGAAAGAATTATCGTTCTAGTTTGTATGAGATAGAAGTACTTGACACGTTGTCAGATTTCGCACTCAAAATACGATCTTTATACAGTTTAACAAAAAGTGTTTTTCAATATAGTGAAGGACTTATTCAAATCAATTGACCGCCTAGGTAGGAGTGGGAAAGTCCAAATAAGTTCTAAAGCCGAAAGAATTATCGTTCTAGTTTGTATGAGATAGAAGTACTTGACACGTTGTCAGATTTCGCACTCAAAATACTATCTTTATACAGTTTAACAAAAGGTGTTTTTCAATATAATGAAGGACTTATTCAAATCAATTGAGGGCCTAAGTAGGAGTGGGAAAGTCCAAATAGGTTCTAAAGCCGAAAGAATTATCGTTCTAGTTTGTATGAGATAGAAGTACTTAACACGTTGTCAGATTTCGCACTCAAAATACTATCTTTATACAGTTTAACAAAAAGTGTTTTTCAATATAGTGAAGGACTTATTCAAATCAATTGACCGCCTAAGTAGGAGTGGGAAAGTCCAAATAGGTTTTAAAGCCGAAAGAATTATCGTTCTAGTTTGTATGAGATAGAAGTACTTGACACGTTGTCAGATTTCGCTCTCATAATACTATCTTTATACAGTTTAAGAAAAAGTGTTTTTCAATATAGCGAAGGACTTATTCAAATCAATTGACCGCCTAAGTAGGAGTGGGAAAGTCCAAATAGGTTCTAAAGCAGAAGGAATTATTGTTCCAGGTGGTCTGAGATAGAAGTACTTAACACGTTGTCAGATTTCGCACTCAAAATACTATCTTTATACAGTTTAACAAAAGTTTTTTTCAATATAGTGAAGGACTTATTCAAATCAATTGACCGCCTAAGTAGGAGTGGGAAAGTCCAAATAGGTTCTAAAGCAGAAGGAATTATTGTTCCAGGTGGTCTGAGATAGAAGTACTTAACACGTTGTCAGATTTCGCTCTCAAAATACTATCTTTATACAGTTTAACAAAAAGTGTTTTTCAATATAGTGAAGGACTTATTCAAATCAATTGACCGCCTAAGTAGGAGTGGGGAAAGTCCAAATAGGTTCTAAAGCAGAAGGAATTATCTTTCCAGGTGGTCTGAGATAGAAGTACTTAACACGTTGTCAGATTTCGCACTCAAAATACTATCTTTATACAGTTTAACAAAAAGTGTTTTTCAATATAGTGAAGGACTTATTCAAATCAATTGACCGCCTAAGTAGGAGTGGGAAAGTCCAAATAGGGTCTAAAGCCGAAAGAATTATCGTTCTAGTTTGTATGAGATAGAAGTACTTGACACGTTGTCAGATTTCGCACTCAAAATACTATCTTTATACAGTTTAACAAAAAGTGTTTTTCAATATAGTGAAGGACTTATTCAAATCAATTGAGGGCCTAAGTAGGAGTGGGAAAGTCCAAATAGGTTCTAAAGCCGAAAGAATTATCGTTCTAGTTTGTATGAGATAGAAGTACTTGACACGTTGTCAGATTTCGCTATCAAAATACTATCTTTAAACAGTTTAACAAAGTGTTTTTCAATATAGTGAAGGACTTATTCAAAACAATTGAGGGCCTAAGTAGGAGTGGGAAAGTCCAGATAGGTTCTAAAGCAGAAGGAATTATCTTTCCAGGTGGTCTGAGATAGAAGTACTTAACACGTTGTTAGATTTCGCACTCAAAATACTATCTTTATACAGTTTAACAAAAAGTGTTTTTCAATATAGTGAAGGACTTATTCAAATCAATTGACCGCCTAAGTAGGAATGGGAAAGTCCAAATAGGTTCTAAGGCCGAAAGAATTATCGTTCTAGTTTGTATGAGATAGAAGTACTTGACACGTTGTCAGATTTCGCACTCAAAATACTATCTTTATACAGTTTAACAAAAAGTGTTTTTCAATATAGTGAAGGACTTATTCAAATCAATTGAGGGCCTAAGTAGGAGTGGGAAAGTCCAAATAGGTTCTAAAGCCGAAAGAATTATTGTTCTAGTTTGTATGAGATAGAAGTACTTGACACGTTGTCAGATTTCGCACTCAAAATACTATGTTTATACAGTTTAACAAAAAGTGTTTTTCAATATAGTGAAGGACTTATTCAAATCAATTGAGGGCCTAAGTAGGAGTGGGAAAGTCCAAATAGGTTCTAAAGCCGAAAGAATTATCGTTCTAGTTTGTATGAGATAGAAGAACTTGACACGTTGTCAGATTTCGCACTCAAAATACTATCTTTATACAGTTTAACAAAAAGTGTTTTTCAATATAGTGAAGGACTTATTCAAATCAATTGAGGGCCTAAGTAGGAGCGGGAAAGTCCAAATAGGTTCTAAAGTAGAAGGAATTCTCGTTCCAAGTGGTCTCAGATAGAATTACTTAACACGTTGTCAGATTTCGCACTCAAAATAATATCTTTTTACAGTTTATCAAAGTGTTTTTCAATATAGTGAAGGACTTATTCAAATCAATTGAGGGCCTACGTAGGAGTTGGAAAGTACAAATAGGTTCTAAGGCAGAAATAATTATCGTTCTAGGTGGTAAATGAATAATTAGTGGGCCTTAGCAGACAACTTATATTGCACGAAAAACCAAAATTTTAGTATTGTCGCGTCCAGTAGGAGATAACTTTTTTTGTGTCGAAAAAAAGTCCTCTTAGAAGTCTCAATCTTCCGGGGTGTAATAATTGTCTCTTTGTTTAGATCTATGACTCCTAAAAGTTGTAGAAAATACTCCAGAAAAGCCATTCTTGAGGCCTCGTTGTTGGTGAAAAACCTCCATTGCTCTATTCGTCAGGCATCATTGCAATCAGGAGTGCCTTATTCAAGCTTACGGAGGTGTTGTCTTAATGGATCGAACAAGCAGGGACGGCGGCCCGTCTTCAACAACGACCAAGAAGAACAATTGGTTTACTTTGCTTCGTTCCGTGTGTGGACAATGAAACAATTTCTCGAATTCGCGTTTGAACGTAGCAAGAGCTGGAAAATCAAAGTTCCTGCGTCTTGGGTGAAAAATAAAGCCGCGGGGCGACGGTGGATGCACGATTTCTTTAAACGATTCGATGTCGCCGGTCTCTTCGTAAAAAACAACCAACGTTTTTTTTCGGAAACATTCCTCTGTAGAGACTGTGACGAGTGTTATTATCGAGAAAATCTTAATAATTTATGCGGGAAATGCTTGAAAGTGATCTGTATATTTTGTAGCAAGTTCCATAAGTGTAGTTCTTGTAATCTGTCAGCAATTTAATGCTCTAGTGTGGCAATTGTTAACAATATCAAACTCATCCGGGAATTCGAAATATGAGTAAATCATTTAATTGATTGTTTCCTGCATTTGTTTTGAATACAATTTGATTTTTATCGTCTGAAAAAATAATTGACAAGCGGTTTGACTTTCACTGGTTGAAAACTAGTGCTGTTAGGTTCTTCGACCTTCAGCGGCTGGAGATTATATATCTTAGGTTTCTTGAAATCCATTGCTTCGACTGGATAATCTTGTTCGGATATTTTTGTTTGTCATCTTGTTATCTAAGTTCGCTGTTTGAGACAAAGTTATTGACACTGAATTGTACACTGTTAGGTTTTACGACCTTCAGTTATTTAAGTTGATTGCTCTTAGGTTTTCCGATCTTCAGCTGCTAGAGATTTTGTTAGGTTTCTTTAAGTTCTATGCTTCGACTTGATAACTGTGTTTTGATTTTGTTGCTTAGGTGATCTTGTTGTTTAAGTTTTCTGTTTCAGACAATGTGGTTGATACTGAATTTTTACACTGTCAGGTTTTACAACCTTCAGTGATTTAAGTTGATTGCTGTTAGGTTTTTTGACCTTTAGCGGCTAGAGATTATACGTGTTATATTTCTTGAAATCCTTTGCTTCGACTTGATAATCCTGTTTTGATTTTGTTGTTTAGGTGATCTTGTTGTTCAAGTTTTCCGTTTGAGACAAAGTTGTTGATGCTGAATTTTTACACTGTTAGGTTTTGTGACCTTCAGTGATTTTTGATTGCTGTTAGGTTCTTCGACCTTCAGCGGCTAGAGATTATATATGTTAGGTTTCTTGAAATCCATTGCTTCGACTTGATAATCTTGTTTGGATTTTGCAGTTTGTCATCTTGTTGTCTAAGTTTGCTGTCTGAGACAAAGTTGTTGGGACTGAATTTTACACTGTTAGGTTTTACGACCTTCAGTGATTTAAATTCATTGCTGTTAGGTTCTTCGACCTTGAGCGGCTAGAAATGATAAATGTTAGGTTTCTTGAAGTTCATTGCTTCGACTTGATAATCTTGTTATGATTTTGTTGTTTAAGTCATCTTGTTGTTTAAGTTCGCTCTTGGAGACAGAGTTAATGATACTGAATTTTACACTGTTAGGTTTTACGACCTTCAGTGATTTAAGTTGATTGCTGTTAGGTTCTTCGACCTTCAGCGGCTAGATATTATATATGTTAGGTTTCCTGAGGTTTATTGCTTCGACTTGATAATCTTGTTTTGATCCTGCTGTTTAAGTCATCTTGCTGTTTAAGTTCGCTGTTTCAGTCAAAGTTGTTGATATTGAAGTTTTCATTGTTATATTTCACGACATTCAGTGATATGAGTTTGTTGCTGTTAGGTTTTTCGACCTTCAGCGTTTCGAGATTGTTAATCGGGTTTTTGTTTATTCCTGACAGTAACAGGTACCTCGATTCTAGATACAAAATGCTTCTGTTGAATTTACTCGAAAAAATGGACCTTGAATCCTCTCAAAAGGAAATTTTGAAGCAGGTGATTGTGAAGTCTTGCCTGACTACTGCCTCCTTCAAGCTCATGACTGATGAGCAACTTATGGCAATAGGATTCCCCCTCCCTGCTGTAATTGAGATGAAGTCGATATTGGCTAATGAAGCTCAGGTTTTGACTCCTGTTAGCTCGAACACTCCAACCTCTCTCTCTCTCGGTCGAAGTGCTTCCTCATCTCAAAGTACTCCTGTACGAACTGAACCTGAACAAGATTTCAACGCAGAGTCTTTGAAAGAACTGGCTGCTCACATAGATATGAAGTCTGTTAATGGCTTAAAGATGTTAACCCGTCTTTTAGTGGACGAACTCGTCAAGGTAGATATTTCAGCTTTCTATAATTTTGGTAGGTTTTGTACATCTCTTTGTTTATTAGAGAGTTCCCGGAACGGAAATGGAAAAACTGAAACCCTCCACTGCGTTAAAAATTCAGTTTGCCAAAATAGCAGTTGAGGCTTTTCCAAACTTCGCTTCAGTTGATGAGAACTGTCCCTTTGTAAGATTCTTTGCCTTGTTTTTATTTTTGTTTCATATGACTTGTACTCATTTTTTTCGCGATGTTTAGGCAGTCTTTTACAAGCCGTATTTTAAAGAAAGTTTGCCAGGTGGAGTTTATCGAAAACACACACCAACTGGGACGATTGAGGAGAACCTGAAGAGCCGCAGATCTGAGGCTAAATTGAGAGAAGAGGCTCGTTTGACAAGAGACGGTGTTGTAGTTTTTTTTATCTACGCTATATAGTTTGAGATTCATGGCATCAAATGTGAACAATAGAATTTTAATATCTTTATTGTAGGATCTTCTATTCCTCCAAAACGTGCACGGAAAGAAAGGTCGTTAGAACTTGAAGAGGAACCGGTTAACTTGACTCCTCTCATGATCAAGTTCGGCGGATCAACGATCGATAATGCGCTTCTGAGGAAGCAAACAATTGAAGAGAGACAAACTCTGCTCTCTCAAAAGGGTGCTTTGGACTATTCGGACTATCTCTACTGCGTGGGACTTGAGTTGCGCGATTTTGAGCAGGTTTTATTTATTTTGTCCTGTTTAAGTTTTTGGCCTGTTCTCTAAATAATTTTTTTCAGCTTGACATTGAGTTCAAATTGTGGGTGCCTCGGGCTCTAAAAGACAACTTTGCAAAATTGTTCTTGCTCTATGTCCCAAAGGTTTTGAAAGTGGCCAGAGATAATCCTCCAAGTGAATGCCGGGACAAAATATCTGACCTTCGTTTGAAGCAACGTAAGGGTGTTAAGTGTTTCTTCTATAAAATTTTGTATTCTTATTTTACCCTAATTTTAGTGCCTGAGAGTGAGCTAGCCTTGCGATTGCTGCCCTTAATTACTCCTGCAAAGCTCCCAACTGGTGTCAAAAATCGCCCGACAGTTGTTGAAGCTGTTATCAAGTGCCGTGATAACTTCATCGTTGATATCTCTGTAATTTTTAGTGTGTAACATTTTGTTGAGTTGTTCCAGAACTAAACAAAACTTTTTTTAAGGAGATTTCCAATATTGAGCAGGAGGCGAAGAAACACAGCACGGGAGCAATTCTCAAGTCTTCTTCCCAGGTTAAAGTTTTGCATAGTTCTTTTCTGAGATTCTTTGTTTTTCGAGATAGATGAGTATTTTATTGCCCCATCCCTTAGTGTGCTTTGCATCTGCAATGAGAAAAATGATAACACTATTTTTATCCCCATGTCCTAATATATTTCGCTGTGCAAATTGAAAATCATTGTTCTGCTATGCAAAAGAAGCAGAAAAGTTTTGATGAATTTGATTGTTTTTCTGCTGCAGGTCTTTGTGGTTTCACCCGTCGGACCAATTGAAGCAAAGGACTTGTTCAACGCGGTAGACATTGGCTTGAGAATCTTTTATACGCTCAATAAAAAGTATCCAGAGGAAACATTCGTGCTTTGGTCGTTCCTGCAGATAATTATCTTCAGGCTGCCGGCGGCGAAAGTACCCACTCAAGTAGATTTGTTGGCAAGGTTGCTAAGTAGTGAACCCGTTGACGAGGAAGCCTGACGCTGACGGTCGTCTTGATTACTACTGTCTTATTACACTACTAAAACTGTTGCTTCAGTTTATTGATTGTTTTTTTATAACTCAAGTGGATATTTTATTGAAATAGCAGTTGCATATCCAGTTTCCAAATTTTCTTCCTGTGTTGTGCTTATTTGCATGTGTCTGATTTTTGCTAACGCTACTCGCTCTATAGCTTATGCCCTTATGTTATTAATTCATTTTGTTGTGTTTTTCGAAATATCAATTTCACTATGTGTGAAGGTTAATATCTCGATTTTTTTGCCTTATGACAATTTTTTAAACAATTTTTAGATGCTTTTGCATAATATTGAAAAGTGAGTCACTTTGCTGATATACAAAATGAATGAATCACACGAAATCGAGTGCAAGGTACAAGAGTACTACGAGGTTGCAAGCGCAGACTGGATTTTGTTAGAGGAACTCATTGATAGGGATGGTCGCGCTGTTCACCGGGCCATAAGAAGTGATCAGAGAATAGCAATTGATGAGGGGTCCTATGTGCTGAAGTACATTCGCAACCTATACGAAACCTCATTACAGTTTGTTAAGTATGAAGCTGACAACACCTATCAGGAGGACATAAGTCGTGGTTATCTTGGAATAAAGGTAATAAGTAAACAGCTAATTCCTGCTAATAAGCTAATTTTAGGCCTCTCAGGTGTAGTAACCGACTGCCCTGCTGATATTGATAATAAACCTGAACTAAATTTCTCAGTTTTTTATCGTAATTCTGAGTCATATTCGTTACAAGGTCCCCTGTCATTTGTTAATCACTCGTGCCGCCCTAACTGTAGATACGAAACACCGAAAGGTAGAGATGGCGTGGTTTTTATTAGAAGTTTAAGGGAGATTAATGAAGGCGAGGAAATAACAGTTTCGTACGGGAAAAATTATTTTGGAAAAAATAGGGAATTCTGTTTGTGCCCATTTAAAGAAGACCATAAATCAAAATCTTTGGATACAATTATTTCTGCCCCTGCAAAACGCACCCGTTCAGGTAAATTTTTTTTACTCATGATGACACTTTTGATGATCGCAACTCTGAAGAGGTGCACGCACAGCCCGCTGTAAGGTCTGATATTCAAGCTGCAGTTTCTACAGGAACTGGCTCAGGTAATGCGCGCGTTGAAATGTTAATTGATCAATCTGAAAACAGTCAAGCAGTTTATTCACCGCTATGTGATGTAAGGATTTCTAGTAACGAAAAAAATGATTGCACAAAAGCCGGCGGTGATATATCATTTTCTCTAGTTAGTCAGAGTCAGCCAATTCCAGTTAGATCTTCTCGTAGGTACAACGAAAATGTTAGCTCACAGATTAATGCGGAATGTAGTTTCCTTTATCAAGTTAATTGCGAGTTTTGTACTAAACAATCTGTTCTCACAAACCATAATTTCCTTGAGCACATGCAGGTAAATCATCGCTTAGAAGCAGAGTTCAAATGTGTTATATGTTTTCGTCTTTTTTCTGGTTTCAACAGCTTTGTTAACCATATAAAAAAACATGAATCAGAATTGGCAGTTTCACGAAGTGAAGAGGTTGATAATTTTTTGTCAAGTCAAAGTAGTAACAGTACAGATGTATCAACCGAAACTTCATGTGTTATCGAGTCCCTTCACGAGCCTGGTAATAGTGGTCTTGCTGGAATAATATCTTCATCTTTTTTAGGAAAACAGAGCAGAGTCTACAGTTGGTGTAAGGCTAAGTATCAACAAGGAAGCTATGACGGTACCTTTTGTTGCAAGTTTAAAAACTGTTCAGTACAAAATCTTAGCTTAAGTAATTACTCTTCTCATCTCAGTAACTATCACGGCGCAGCTTCATCTTTTACTTGTCCTTTCTGTCCTAGAGAGTTTTGTAGTTTAAGTTATTTAAATAAGCATGCTAGGAAAGAGCACCGAACTTTAATCAAACATAGACTCGACCCGCTAGACCCAGAAACAGAATCTGAGACTAATGAAGATTCAAGTATGCCCTATAGCAATGATTGTGTTGAAATAGTTGAAGAGTCTGATCTGAGCGAAAGGATTTCTCGTTTAACTGATGGCTCCCTAGGTGAAAATGTTTTGTTAAGAATGTTAGGCGACATTTCAACAACGTGGAACCAAGCTTTCCGTTACCTAGGTGCCACTAAAAATTTCACTGAGGATATAATGAAAACAGTTCACCTTTGCTTGGGTATTATCTCATCAGATTGTCCAAACGTTTTGTCGAGTGCTACTTTTTGCGATCTACTCAAGGCTGCCGGAGATTTCAATTTCTGCCAGGCTGAAAATGAATATCAGGTTTTAAAATTATTGAAACAGAAAACGCAGTTTGTTATGCCGTGCGATATTGTTTTTGGAGTTGAACATGAGATAAGATTAAGCAAAGGTAAATCAACGCACAAGGAAGTTGAGAGGACCGGTCAATTTGTATCTATTTCGAAAGTTCTTGAAAACACTGTTTTTTATCATGACGAAATTTTTTCCATAATGGCGTCCTATAGTTGCTTGCTTGAAAGTCTGAGTAAAAATGGGATTATCTTGGATAGTATGCAAACTCTAGGAAAGCTGAATTTGTCCGAAAACGCTAACGAAACAAATCCTCTTAGTGACGTAGATTTGGTGATAAAGCATAGTGAATCAGATGAGGTCTTCAATTTAAGCTTACAGTTATACTTTGATGAAGTTGAACCCGTTAACCCAATTGGAAGTAGAGCTTCGATACATAAAATAGGTTGTTTCTATTGGTGTTTGAAAAACCTTCCACCATGGCTTCTATCTGATATGAGAATGACCCATCTTGCTGCACTAGTGCCTTACCTTGATATTGAGACTTATGGTTTTAAAGAAGTTTTGACTGTACTGCGGAACGATCTACTGGCTTTAGAAAACGGTATTCAAATTCTTACTAGGTCTGGTAAAACAGTATTTGTCGCACTAAGACGAGTTGATTTTGTTGCGGACAATTTAGCTTATCATGCTGTTTTTGGTTTCAATAAAAGTTTTTCCGGAGGACTCTGTTGTGAAAAATGCGTTCTCCCCCAATCGTTATTCAAGTCAGTTTTTGAAGAACGCCATAAAGATCTTAGAAGTTCTGAGTCATGTAGATTGGATGCATCCGCCAAACGAAACGGCGTTAAGCATATTTGTGTTCTTGAAAGTCAATTTTTCGACCCTTATAAAAATTTTACCGCTGACTTGCATCATGACATTTTTCAAGGCAGTTTAATGAATATTTTGCGCATTGTTTTGAGTGAGCTGGTTCCCGACTACCTGAGTATTGATTGTTTAAATTCAAGAATCAATAATTTTGGCTATGGTCGTGATATCGACGGTAGACCCTCAGAAATTGATTTTGAACGAATAAAAGATAAGTCCCGAGGCCACTTCAAACAAAAGTACGATCAAATGTTTACTCTTTATCGATTTTTACCGCTCATGATATATGACCTTGTACCTTTCAACGAAGTCTGGAAGTTCTTGCTTCATTTTTTGGATCTAATTTCTTTTTTGCTTAGCCCGACTTTCGTAGAATCCGACTATCATCTGTTGGGAGTCCTAATATGTAAGTTATCTTGTTTGTTAGTTTTTTGATCATACATCTTATTTTAAATCTGCTCTGTTGTTTCAGATGAGCATCTGGAGAAATACGTGCAGCTTTTTCCCACGGAGTCGGTAACGTTTAAACAACATAAATTAATTCATTACCCGAGGGTTCTCAAATCGTCGGGACCTTTTCTCTACCAAAGTGTTTTGAGGTACGAACGCAAACATCAGTTTTTTAAGCGGCTAACACATAATATCTGCAATTTCAAAAATATTTGTAAAAGTCTTGCTTTACGATACCAAGTTAACGAGTACTATCAGTGGAACGAGTCTGTGCCTGTCAAAGTCAATGAGTTTCCTGGCTGTAAAACTGAAACCCTTAGTGAATCTTTAATGTCGAGAAACGAAGAGTATCGCAAGTTTTTTAAATCATCTGAGTGCTTGCAATCAAGTAGCGCTGTCATAATGGGGACAAAATACGGCTACAATGACGTTATAATCAAAGACCTAGATAATGAAAACTCTCATGTACCTCAGTTTTTACTAATACAAAAAGTTTTGTTTTCTGAACCTAATATATTTTTTACTTGCTTCAAAATAAAAACTCATGAATATCATGAATCATCTCGTTCTTACTGTGTTTCTGTGAATTACAGTGAAGGACTCGTCATTGTTGCTTTCGACGAATTGTTTGATTTTCATCCTTTATCTCTTCACAAATGCGCTGTTGTAGATTGTTTTTTTGAACACGTTGTCCTAAGGCAAGCACTGAAGTACAACAACTATGCATCTAATTTTAAATTTTATTGAGGAATTTCCTTTTTCTCAAAATTTTCATACAAAAAACGTGTTTGGCTAGCAGCTAATTGTGTTCGTTTGGTAAATTTTTCCAGGGACATGTTGCTCTTTGTTTGTCGACCTTCGGTCATGTCTGATTGATAAATTTTTGTTAGGTTTTTTGTCCTTCAGCAGTCAGATTTGGCCGTTAGGTTTTTCGACCTTCGGCAAAATCTCATGAAAAAGTTGGCTGTTAGGTTTCTCGACCTTCAGTTGGCCCTTGAATTTCGGTCTGGTAGTTTTTTGTCTTATATTTCGGTCTGGTAGTTTTTGGTCGTTTATTTCGGTCTGGAAGTTTTGGTCTGTTAAATTTTTAACTTATTCAATAAAGTGTGTTTAGACATGGACATTCAAAGAATTGTGCAACGAAATGGATATGAGTTCTATTTCTACGACAATGACGAAAACGAAGATGTTGTGACAATGCTAGACTACATGTGGTATCTTCAAAAACACGTGAATTTAGTGCTAATTAATAGGGTTATAATGATAGGAGATTCAAATTTGCGGAACGCTTTTGACGATTTTAATGATCTTGACTGTATTAGGGATTTACCGGTTGTTAACAAAAGTAGAGGTGGTAGATGTGCACGCCATTTAATTGATTGTTACCCTGAGATAGTGAAATATAGATATATAATCATTTGCGTTGGTAATAATGATTTAAACACCACAAGTGATGAAAAGCTATTGAAGTACTACACTGACCTGATTGAACATCTGCCATATGAACATCATATATTTTTTCTAGAATTGCTACCACGTTTGGATCACGCTGAATTTTATCTTAACGATAAAGGAGAAAAAAAGTTTAGACATACAAGATTGCAGTCATTTAATTTGAGAATGAAAAATAAATTAGGTGCTAAGTTTTATGGAAACAAAATAATACATCCCTGTCATTTCCTACCTCACGATCGTGCTCATTTGAATGATTTCGGTAAAAAAAATTGATTGTCACTGTGTCAAAGATGGCAAAAAATCTGTTAAAAAAGAACTAATAGTTGCGTAATTCTCCTTTAACAAGTAGCTTTGGCTCAAACTGATTAGTAATTTTAAATTGATGATTTTAACGAGCTTTAATTGTCTCTTTGCAATAAAACGTTTTGAAAAAGAGCCAAAGCCACGTGTTTTACTGCTTTTAAGTACTTCTGTTCAGAGGTCATAATTATTTCCTGCTCAAATTTTTTGAAGTGACCCATTGTTGGATTTCAAGTCTCATCGTAACCGTTTCTGACTGATATCTGAGCAGAAGCACTTAAAAGTTCTTATTCTCTTGGTAATTTTCTGCTTCTGTTAGTTTTATGTGTTGTGTTTGTTTTATTAAAAAAAGTCTGCTTCCCGGACACAAAACCAAAAAAATAGCTTTAGTAACTGTTTGTTTTTAGTTGTTGTTAATTCGCGTTCATGATAAACTATTCAGAAAATAATTTGCTCAGTTACTGTTCAAGTTGTGCTTTATTAGTTTTACTTGTGGTGCTTGATTAATTATTATAAAAAAGTTTGCTCAGTGAACTCAAATGCAAAAACATCATGAAGAACTGTTACTCTGCTGCTTCTATTATTTAAATCCGTAATCCTTGATTAGTTATTCGAAAAAAGTTTGCTTAGCGGACCAAAAAACCAAAAAAATAGCATTAGAAACTGTTTATTTTTAGTTCTTGTGCGTGCATGATTATTTATTCAGAAAATAATTTGCTTAGTTACTGTTCAAGTTGTGCTTTATTAGTTGTAGTTCTTGATTAATTTTTTTAAAAGTTTGCTCAGTGAACTCAAATGCAAAAACACCATTAAGAACTTAGTTTTCTATTTCTATTAGTTTAATCCGTTCTCCTTGATTAGTTATTTGAAAAATGTTTGCTTAGCAGACAGAAAACCAAAAAAAAACATTAGTAACTGTTAATTTTCTGCTTCTGTTAGTTTTACGTGTTGTGTTTGGTTTATTAAAAAAGTCTGCTATCCGGAAACAAGACCAAAAAGCCTTAGTAAATGTTAATATTGTGCTTCTATTAGTTCAACGTGCTGTGCTTGATGAATTGTTCATAAATGTTTGCTTAGCGGACACAAAACCAAAGAAAGTAGCATTAGTAGTTTTTTATTTTTAGTTATTGTTAATTCGCGTGCATGCCTATTTATTCAGAAAAAAATTTGCTTAGTTACTGCTTCAACCAAAAAAATAGTATTAGTAACTGTTAAATTTGTGCTTCTATTATTGTTTTGTTGTGCTTGATTATTTAAAAAAAATCTTGCTTAGTAGACACAAAACCAAAGAAAATACCTTTAGTTGTTGGTTTATTCAGTATAAGTTGGTTTGGCTCAAATGTGTTGAATGGTTTAAACTGTTAGGTTTTTCGACCTTCAGTTGATTTTTGAATAAAGGTGTTGCAATATTGAGCCAAATAAACGAATATTCTGTTTATTAGTTCTTGTGATCAGAAGTCCTAAGTAATTTTAGCTTTAATTTTTGTACTTGACCAGTTATTAGGTTGCCATGTTCTAATCTTTGATACTAGAAAACCTCTGATTTAGACCTTAACTTTATGCATAATTTAGGCTTGGCTTCTGAGCACAGGAACTACGCAATCACGTTCTACCACCCCTGTGCTGTTCATTAATCTTTTAAATTAAAACTAAAATTTTTAAACTCGTTGAACTGAAACCAAACAAAAAGCATGAGTTTTACTTGTGATCTGTTTGACTTTATTTAGTTTTTTTTCCTCGCAAGGGGTCAGAAAGCAATGTGATGAAAAAATGTCGAGCCATGGCTTTAGCGTTTTTGTTTTTGTCGATGTTCATGTGTTACTAGTTGTTTTCTGTGGTTTCTCATTTTCTCGTCTTGTCCTTGTTATTTTGTTGTCTTTAAGTAGGAGGTTTTTAAACTGTTTTCAGGGAGTAAGCTTTTATTTAGTTCGTCTGCATTTTTTGTGTTTGGTCCTGTTATTTCTATTCTTGTTTCCTCTTTGTCGCGTGTCATTGATCTTTTTGTCTGCTTTTTTGATGTCTTTTATAGTGTTTTCTTCTTGTGTCTCTTGCTTCAAAAAATTAAGTTTAAATGGAATTGTTTTCGTAGATAGTTCACAGCCGGTTGCCTAATTTTCTAATATTGTAATCTTCTCTAGTTAATATTTTTTTAAATAATTTTATTCGTCTTGTTTTTTCCGGAATTTTTTTTACAGGATGCTACTTTGTTTAATCGCATAACCTAAAGTTTTGTTGCTCATTTTGCCTTATTTCGCCATTACATTTGTTTGTTATTAAGTTTTTTGCTTGCTGTCTTAAAACTTGTTTCTGTGGTCTTTCGTTCTTCCAACTATTGTTTCGAGCTAGGTTCTTTTTGTTTCTTCCTTAGGTTCTGTCAGTAATTGTTTCTTGCTTCAAGAAGTTAGGTTTTGGACGGAATTGTTTTCGTAGATACTGCTCAGCCGGTTGCCTGTCTTTTTAAAATTTTAATATTCTCGAAGTAATGTTTTGTTTTAATACTCTTCATTTTGTTGTTCTTTAAGGAATTTTTTTCAGGACGCTACTTAATTTTATTGCTTGAACTAAAGTTTTGTCGCTCATTTTGTCTTATTTCGCCATTCCATTTGTTTGTGCGAAAGTTTTGTTGCTTGCTGTTTTAAGACGCGTTTTGTGTGGTGTTTCGTTCTTTCAACTATTGTTTCGAGGTTCTGGTTGCTAGGTATGTTCCGTGTTTGTTTTAACAAACCTGTTCAAGATTCTGTTTTCATGGTTAGTTGAGTCTTTGTTTCTTCCGGTTCACTCTTCTTTTTTAACCTTGTACTGGTTCCTTTTCATGAGGACTTCGTGAACTTAGGTGGTTGCCCGTCGTTGTTTTTGATCCGAGTCAATTTTTTCCTAGTATTGTAAGATTTTGTTTTTGTCTTTTGGTTTTTGGAATGTTATGCTTCTGCTTCTTTTCTCTTGGTTGAAACTTAAGTTTCTTTTTTGTCTTTCGCTGTTGAGTGGTTTGATTTTTATCTAAGCCTTCAATTCTATTAATCTCCATCGCTACTTTTTTCGCATGTTTTTCCCATTCTATAAATGTCTTTCTCTCGTTCACTTGGAATGAAATGTTCTCTTTTGTCAAAAAATTTTTCCTGTTTTTTGTTTTCCTAATTACTTTTTGCCTGTTTGGGTAATTTGTTTTTGTATGAGTTTCGCTTTATCGTGTCCCGTTTTTAAATCTATCCATTAGCTCTATCCGTTGTTTAGCTTGAATTTTCTTTAGAACATTGTTTTTTGTTGTTGTTTCTGCATAATTTCTTGTCAGCTTGCTTGTTGATTTCCTGTCCTTAAATCTCCTCCCCTTGTAATCTTCTCTTGTTTTCTTTTTCCATTTGTTTTTGTTTTCCTATTGATGTTTCTCCTAGATGTATCTTTTTTTGTTCTTTTGTAGGGCTTCTGTGGCTGTTTTTGTTCAGTTCTTTTACTAGGTCTTTTTCTTCCAAATTTTGATTTTTCTTGTCTAAACTGTTTTTTGGTAAATTGTTTGCCTTTTTGGCCGTTTCTGCTGAAGTCATGAATGATCTTCGACAATTTCTGATTGCTTTCTGACCCCCTAATTAAGTATTGATTCTTCTCGGCATTCTCTATATGATCAACTTCCGATTCATTGATATTTTGCACTTGTTTTAATGTCTTCACCTGTGTTGTTTTGTTTGGTCTCTGCTTTTTCGTTTGTTTTAGTGAAAGCCTTCAAGGATCCGGCCTTGCCGCGCATCATTTTATGGCACTCCAATAGTTTGGGACCTTAGTGGACGCCTTCTCGATGGCGGTCCTGTATAAGGTGTGTACTCTGTGCATACTGAGCTGAGATTCACTTTAAAAATACAATTTTCTGGATTGTTTTCTAAATAATTGGTTCATAAAGTGACTGAAGAAAATTTTTCTGTCAGTTTACTGTTGTTTTACTACCTGGTCAAGTATTGTTTCGTTTTGCTTTTTCGTTTGTTTTAGTGAGAGCCTTCAAGGATCCGGCCTTGCCGCGCATCCTTTTATGGCACTCCAATAGTTTGGGACCTTAGTGGACGCCTTCTCGATGGCGGTCCTGTATAAGGTGTGTACTCTGTGCATACTGAGCTGAGATTCACTTTAAAAATACAGTATACTGGAATACGCTTTCTCAATAGTCGGTTGATAAATTGACTGGAGAAAAGTTTTCCGACAGTTTACAATGTTCTTTTACACTTGTTTTTGTCTTGCCGGACAGTTAGTCTACCTGAACAGAGCTAAAAGCACCTGAATTTTTCCGGAACTAATACCTGAACTCATAGAGGATTCAGGTAAATTTACCTGAAAAAAACACCTGAACTTACCTGAACAGTTCAGGTAGATTTGTCTCACCTGAACCATACCTGAACACACCTGAAAAATACCTGAAATTTACCTGAAAAATTCAGGTATCACTGCCTGAACTTTTACCTGAACTTACCTGAAAATTACCTGAAAAAAACACCTGAACTGTTCAGGAAATTTTAACAGTTCAGGTAAATTTACCTGAAATTTACCTGAAATTTCAGGTAGTTTTTGCCTGAAATTTCAGGTAAATTTCAGGTAAATTTACCTGAACTGTTAAAATTTCCTGAACAGTTCAGGTGTTTTTTTCAGGTAATTTTCAGGTAAGTTCAGGTAAAAGTTCAGGCAGTGATACCTTTTTGTCTTGCCGGACAGTTAGTCTACCTGAACAGAGCTAAAAGCACCTGAATTTTTCCGGAACTAATACCTGAACTCATAGAGGATTCAGGTAAATTTACCTGAAAAAAACACCTGAACTTTTTTTGGTGTGTAGAGCATCTCCGAAAACTTAAATTTGAAAAATTGAGTGACACGATTTTCTTTTTTTTGGGGGGGGGGGGGGAGGGGAGGAACTATTTTCTCAAATGGTTTTTTTTGTTCAGTCAATTTTAGCCCAGAGATATACCCATCGTAGAGAATCGCGAATAGTATCATTGAAAAGCTCTTCAAGCGTAGAATATGAAATAAAAAATATTTTTGATTTCCTATTTTTTTAGGCGTTATCGAGGCTCAAAGTCTTTTTGAACTTTTGATATCTGGGTGTGATTTTGTTCACTTTTTGGTATATCTCGTGTCATTTAGAGACAAGTAGTTTTTCAATTTTCAAGTCATATAGACCAACTTCCTTAATTAAACAAGCGATTGGCTTCATGAAGAAGATTAAGCGAACTTACATAATGCTTCGAAAGCATTACTAATGGTTGTTGAGACTGGATTTTTGTTCATAATTAGGGTTCTTTTTAGAAGTCTTTTCACCCTAAAACAACATTGAAACTTCCCATTGGCGTTGAAAAGTTTCCCTTATTAACAAGAAGAAAATAAGTTGCAAAAACTATTGGTTTGAATGGCTTCAACTCCTCTTTCAGGCACTGTTTAATTAAGTTCTTGTTTTTGCCTGTATATGTTGTCCTGCCCTCTTATATTCATAAGACCTCTTCTGATTAAATAATCACCTATTGGTTCCAATCCAGCTATGAGTTCAATTGCTTAGTGGTTTCCGGTTAAATTATAGGTTTTTATGGCTCTGATAATACAATTTGTCTTTAAAATTTAGTGATTTTTGTAAATCAGTTCATAATTTTTGATACTTTTGAAGTGACCTCATCACATTTCTGAGTGATCCCATTGATGTTGACAATAGCACTCAAATTGAATTATCCATTTTTGTTTAACTTAGCACCCTATTTTTAACAACATCGAGACTTCTCTCCCATTTTCTTCTTAATTTCACGTTTTTGACAGTAACTGTTGTTTTTCATTATGTCTTCGCATTTTTTGATTATTGACAATATAGTTCTTTTAATGATTACAGTTAATGATTCTATGAACCTCGGCCGGTGGATAGGTGACGGTTCCAATGGCTTTGTTTTTATTTGCCTTCAAATTTTATAGATTTTTTTGTTGCTTCCTTTTTGTTCCTCTTTTGTCATTTTGAAACTTGGTCTTATCAATGCGAGGTCCTATCCCTTTTCATAGAACTTAAACTGCACGCTTGTTTGATTTTTAAGTCTTAGTGGATGTTTTATATCATGCAGACTGTGCATTATCATCTGAGTGGTAAATTTGTTTGTTTCTTTTTCTTGTCATTTAAAAAATTCGCGTAAATAAGAAGCCCAATGGATTTTAAAATAAGACCCATCTGAAAATCTATAATTTTTTAAATACAGTACCCGATATAATGCAAACAAAAAGTCAAGAAACAACAGATAGTTTTAAGATGATAGCTGATCACGCTAATGGCTTCAAAACTTTGCGTTTTCGTAAATTGTTGCTCATTTTTCTGTATTTGTGTATCTGTAATTTTTTTGTAGTCCTATCGTGTGTCTCAGTTTCAACAACTACAGATCTTCTGAGAAC
Source organism: Convolutriloba macropyga (assembly GCF_964194025.1). Taxonomy (NCBI): domain Eukaryota; kingdom Metazoa; phylum Xenacoelomorpha; order Acoela; family Convolutidae; genus Convolutriloba; species Convolutriloba macropyga. Next base: position 31,096,205 of record NC_134476.1, on the reverse strand, counting down.
TTAAAAAAGTGTATTCAAAAATCTATTTGCTCTTAAGTTTTTTAAAATATTTGACTAAAAAAACCGATAGATTTTTGGAATTCACCTTTTTTTGTGGGCTGGTTATCTAGTTCCTTCGTGGACCAGTACCATCTACTTTGTAATTCAGGAAGCATAATTTTTGTACTACCGGTTTTTTCCTGTTGTGTTTTGATTTTGAAACTGTGTGCTTTTAAAATGAGGCATTTGCTACAAATTTTTATCGGTTTTTTTTCTCAATTGTATTGTCTCGTAGTCTTAACAATGGCAGGTATCAGGAACTCTCTAATCCGGCATGGCATTGTATAATTCATTTATAAGTTTGGTTTTATAACACTTTTTTAAAGCAAACATCTATTTTTGTATATCTCTTATCTCTTCATTTGTATGACAATTATGCAAAAAAAATTGGATGAGCGGGGTCAAAACATATTGTGCAAAGGCACATTACCGAGCATCTTTATTTCAGGGTAATGTTGCCCTAGTTGGGCAGTTATATCATTGTAGTTGCTTTTTTATATTCTACTACTTTCCATGATTTTCAATTTTTTTTGCAAATTTAGCCGTTCAACGTTTTTCAAATATGATTCAATTTCCCATCAATATAATCTTTATCATCACTGGGATTAGGTAATTTTACCGCGGTAATCTTTAACGTCGTCAAACTTGCATTTTTTTCTTAATCATTCAACCCGTGAGTGAATTATGAAAATATTTTGTTCTCCACTTCATTTGTGTCCATGCTGAAATTTGACTCAGTTAATTTTTTACAACGCCTTTTACAACTTTAAACGCCTTGTTATGTCATGCAAAATTTTGAACTTCGTTGCAAAACATCGCGCATATATCTCAATGTTTTCTGGTCAAGTAACATGGTAGCATCTTGATAGGGTTAACCGTATGTCTTTATGTTTCTTATGACGGTGAGCAACTGTACTTTTACAGTGAAAGGATATTTGTTAGTAAATATCGGCCTTAGTCAACAACATGGTGGCATTTACAAATTTGTAATTGGAAAACAATGCGCATCATTTATGATGAAATAAAAAAAATTAAAAATGTGCGCCTGTATGAGAATTTTTAACGCAATTTTGTTTTTATCGTAATTGAGATTTGTTTCCACATAAATTCTATGACCAAACTCTGGTCGTGGGTTTTCAGTCATAGTCTAGGTATAATACAACAAATTCCTATTAAAACTTTGCAAATACACAAATACAATAATCATAATGTATTTTGGCAGTTGCTGTTAAAATTAAATGACTTTATCCTGAAAAATATTATATGTCTAACCAAAAGCCAGTAGATCTGGCATTTCGTATTTGATTGCCTGTAGCAGCAGGTATACTCCATAGGGTGCCCAGGTGATGACAAATGCAATGAAGATTGTCACCAAACAGATCAGCAGCTGTTTTTGTTCCTTTTCCCGCTTTTTGCTTCCAGAGGCAATGGAGGAACCTGTAACAATGTGGGTTAGCGAAACCGTAACAGAACTTCAACCCTGGCTATTATATCCTGGAAAATTCTGACAGCTCTTGCAGGGTTATAAATTTATGCATCTTTGATTGTTTGGTTGCAATCTATGTTATATAGTAACCTCTCTCGTAGGAATCTTGAATTAAGACCTTCTTCAACATACTACAAGATTCCTAAAAGATATGCCTAAAAAGATAAATCAGTGGTTGGAAAACTTTTTTGCTTCACGTATTCGAAAAGGCAGAAGAAATGTATTTTGTCTCTTTCTTGAGATATTTTTTCGGTTCCTTATGTTTCTTGTACCTTGAAATTCTAATTAGTTTGCGAGGTAAATAATAATGCTCGTTCAATTTAAAAGCATTAGGTACGTCCAGGTTCTAACTAAAACAACTATAGTCAATTGATTGGCCCATTGTCAGCTTTTTTACCCCATTTTCCTTGGTTCCATGATGGCTAATTACTTTGCTGATTAGCTGTCGTTCCATTCGTGGTTGATAACACGGGTCAAAAGAATTCAATAAGTTGAATTTTAAATTAAAATTAGAACTGAAAATATAAAAAAATAGCTCGTATTTATAGCAGTCATCTATGCGAAAATATGCAGAAAAAATTTAGACTAGCTAAAAATAATTTACTTCATTGACATGTGAATAGATCTTAGTTCCGAATCCCGGAAGTGATTTTCTATTTTTATCAACAATTCATGAGAATCACATATGGCCTAGGTACAATCCAGGCCATCAGTTGGAGGTCAGTGGATGTTAAAATCAGTTTCCTGTTGGTGAGAGAATTGACTTCTGACATATGATTGATAGGTCAATAAAATAATCATAGCGCCAAAACAAAATTAGAACTAAGCTTAGTTTAGTGGACATTACTTATTGACAAAGCAAAAAAATTCGTCAGGTAAGTTCTTCTTTTGTTCCTTAAACTTTAATAAAGAAAACTTCTAAGTTCCTTGATGTTCCTTTGAAACCATCACATCTTCCCTCCTCTTTTAAGCAAATTTGTGGGTATAGGTTCTCCAAATCTGTCTGGTTGTTTTCTGTCTCTTGTTGATGTTACTGAAGGCTCTGGTGGTTCGGGTTGTTGGTGCTCTGCAGCTGATGTGACTGCAGAAGCTTCATCCTGATGTAAAGGTCCCACATCTGTGTTCTGAAGTTGTGGTTCTGATTGAGATATGGTCTCCTCTACTGCTAGTTCGGTTTTCACAATGTCCTTTTCTAGTCTCGCAATTAGGTTGTCGCTCACTAGAATAGTCCGTGTCGAGTTTTTGGGCTGTATTAAAGATGTGTTCAAGACCTTTCTGATGAGGTAGGTAACAGGAACTGTTTTTTTCTTTTCATTGGCCTTGAATAGAATAGGTTCGCACAAGTCGAGATCTGCTATTGCTGGTAGTCTCACTCTGCGTCCCAACAGGAGTTCAACTGGAGTTTTGCTCTTCGTCTTTGAAGTGTTGCGATGTGTCATCAATGCCCTTTGCAGGAATGCTCCAAATGACACATTAAGATTGGGACTCCGTGCTTGAGGTGCCCGCTTCACTGTCTGAACTGCTCTTTCAGCTTGTCCCTTACCTCTTGGATGATAGACGGTTGATTCCATTTTCTTGTGATTCCACTGTTTAAAGTCGCCACTTGCAAATTCAGGACTATTTTCTGATACTAAAGTTTTGGTACTCCGAATCTTGCAAAGATTTGACTAAGATACTTTAACTGTTTCTGATGTTATATTTCCCGCGGAGAAAGCTTCTATCAAGTCAAAACCCGCGTCAACAGTTACTAAGATATTGACTTGGTTCTTAACATAACCCCAGTACATGTGGAACCGTTCCCAAACGTCGGCTTGTGGCCACGTATAGACTGTTTTTCCCAGGCTAGGCCTGTTCATTTGACTATTCTTACAATTACTAACAAAATGTTGAACGTCTTGGGTAATGCCAGGCCACCATGCTATCTTTTTGACTATTGCCTCAGTTGCATTCTTCCCAGGATGTGTCTCATGCGCACTTGCCAAAACCAAGCGTCGTAGTTTGGGTTGAATGCAAGGAACAACACCTCTGAAGATGATTCCTTTGTGTATGGTCAGTGCATCTTTGTGTTGTTCGAATCCCTTTTCTGCTTCTGGACATTGTTTCCAAATGCCACCTTTGATTCGTTTCATTATGCTCTGGACGAGTCTGTTTGTTCCAAGTTCACTTTTGATTTCTGCTTGGGTCACCAAATCAGTCTGAGCGAAGCAGATGTTATTGGTTGCGAAGCACACTCGATCGTTGTCGGATTCTTTTCGTCAAAATCCATTCTGCTCAAAGATTCTGCATGGGGTATCTGCTCCCCTGGTGTGTATTTCAACTGTTAGTTGGAACCCATTAGAATTATTGCCCATCTTGTGATTCTGGATGATGCTGTCTTCGGGATCTCCTCGTCTGGTGCAAAGAGAAAATTGAGTGGTTTGTGGTCCGTCTGTAGGGTAAGTCGTCTTCCAAGAAAAATTGCTTCATTTTTGTGACCCCAAAACTTAATTACCAAGGCATCCCGCTCTATATTCGAGTAGTTTTGCTCCGCTGGAGTCAACTTTCTTGATACATATATGACTGGATGTCCTTCTTGCAAAAGAACCCCGCCAATGGCTTTTTCAGAGGCGTCGGTAGTAACTGTTGCTTCTTTTTTTAAACTATATGGCTGTACAAGTGGGTTAGTACTTAATTCTTTTTTTTATGTCATCAAAGGCTTTTTATTGCATTTTGCCTCATGAGAAATTTTGTCCTATTTCTCATGTTATTTTAGGCAGGAATCATTCTTCCCTAAAAAATTGCTAGCCCAACAAACGATTCGATTTGTTTGATGTCAGTTGGTGCTTTTGCATTTTTTATTTTCCCAACACGTTTGGGATCTGGTGCTATTCCCTCCTTTGAAATGGAGTATCCTAAGAAACTAACGCTATCGACTGGTTTTGAGTTAGACTTTTTCTCATTAATAGTAAATTTTTTTCACGTAGTCGACTTTTGACAGCAAGCATTCTCTTGTCGAACTGCTCCTTGGTAATTCCATACACCAACACATCGTCTTGAAAAATCACAACACCTTTGATTCCTTTGCGTGTGTATTCGATGCAATTCTGGAAGATTGAAGAAGAGTGTTTCAATCCCTGAGGTAGTTGGCACATCTTGAACAGTCCGTGAGATGTGTTGATTGTGCATATATCTTTTGCCTCTTCGTCAAGTTCAATTTGATAGTAGGCACCTGCGAGGTTAATTTTGCCAAAGTATGAGGCCCCATGTAGGTTGTGGAAGATCGTCTCCATGTCTGGTATTGGGTAGTCCTCATCCATTACCTTGCAATTGATATGCACTTTCAAGTCCACGCAGAGTCTCAATTCTCCACTCTTCTTTCTCTGCCGCGCCACTGGAGATGCATTAAGGACTCCTCCTGGCTGTATCGGTTCTGACAATCTGTTCCAGTTTCTCTGTGACCTTGTCTTGAAGTGATGGAGGTATTTTTCTGGCTTAGCAGAACATTGGCTGTGATCCTGGTATCAGCTTCACATGAGCTTTGTAACCCCTTTACAGTAGGTAGGTAATCGGTTGTGATGTTGTTCACACCGTACGTGGGTAGAAAGTTCCTACCAAGTAGTCCAAATTCATTATCAGACTGCACAACTGATAGTGAGCCTGCTTCCGTTCCACTCAACGTCACAAGTAAGTGAACCCAGAAGCGTTAATTGATGACCATCATAAGCTTTCAGATGTCTTATCTCACCATCCAATTGAGGTTTACCAAGCTCAGTCCATATTTTTAATGATATCACTGTGCTATCTGCACCTTTGTCTACCTGCATTTATACTTTACAGTTATTTTTTGAGATATATTCCCATGTTGCAGACATGCTAAAAAATTGTTCCTTAGTATAAAACAATCCCATCTCCGATGCTGGAGATGCTTTTTGTGAGGAATTGTTTCCATCGTCGCAAAAGTTATTTTGTTTATTCTAATTAACTTAATTTAGTTGGGGTTTGCTTCTAGAATTTTTTGAGAAATGTCCCACCTTTTCACAGGTGTTGCTTTTTTCACTTAGTGCTGGACAAGGTCTACTAGAATGTGGCTTACCTCCACACCTAACGCGCATATTGTTGCTTTTATTAGCCGTAAATTTTTCATTTGGCTTTCGAAAGGCCTTTTTGAACTTGAACCCAACTTCTTCTTTCACAGTAAAAGGCATATTATCTGATGAAGAACTTGCAAAAGCCATTGCTTGACTTCTTAAATATAAGTTCTCGGTCATTTGAGTAATCGACATTGTTGGTTTTGCCTCGTTTAGTAGTCTAAGTTTTGCTTCAGGGTCCTCCAGACCTGAGATAAATTTTATTTTTATCAACTCTTCTGCGGGTTTGGCCGCTGTTTTAAGTTTTCGAAGTCACCATGGCGTGCTTCTTCTCTAAGACGTGCTAGGGAATCGTCTTCTGACTCCCCTACACCTTGTATTACGGACAGAAATTCAGCTCTTTCTGCCGTTACTACTCTCTCTTTAGGAGAAATATAAGTTTGAATCGCCAATCTGATGTCTTTATACGGAGTGTCTAATAATCTTCTAGGACTAATTAGGCTCCTAAGTTCAATAATTGCATCTTGCCCGCACATAATAAAATGAGATTGGTTAACTGTAGGTCCTGAACAGTACCATCAGTGTTAATTTTGCCCTCTTTTTTCTCTGCTCGACATTTCGCCACAAAAGACAAAATCCAACCAGTAGCTGATTCTGCATTCTGTAGATCCAAAATCTTTCTGTCTGTAGTTGGTCTGAACACCATTGTCGTGGTCGATAACACGGTTCAAAAGAACTCAATAAGTTGAATTTTAGAATAAAATTGGAACTGAAAATATACAAAAAATAACTCTTATTTATAGTAGTTATCTATGCAAAAATATATAGAGAAAAATTAGTTTAGCTTAAAATATTTTACTTGATTGACATGTGAATAGATCTTATTTCCGAAACCCGGAGGTGATTTTCTATTTCATGAGAATCACTCCTCTATGGCCAAAGTTCATCAGGTAAATTCTTCTTTTGTTCTTTCAAACTTTAATAAAGAGAACTTCTAAGTTTCTTGATGTTTCTTTGAAACCATCACATTTCCCCTCATTTGAATCAGGTTAAGAACAAAAACAGGGATCAATTTGGTACTTGTTCACAGACCTGATTGGATTGTGTGTTATGTTAGGTGAACTGATTTTTGGTGCTCTTTTTAATGAATCTTCAATCAATGTTCTGAACGAAAGCGTTTTTATTTAATTTTTTGCCGGTGTTTGCGGCAAATATGAAGTTCAAAAACCGGGTTTCTGTAGAATTTTGCACCAAAATAATTTTTTTTCTTGAAGTTCATTAATTAATGGTCTGCAAGTTTAGCCGACGCTACAAATTTTTTTCATAACTTTTGTGATACATGTTTTTTCTAATAATTTGTCTTTAGGCAAGTCCTTAGTGTTCAAAATTTTTCGCTACTTCTATATTTTTACAATTAAAATCTTCTTTTTCTTGTTTCTAATTTGGTAACTGAAGTATATTTGGTTCAGACTCAAGCAATCAATTAAACTTTAGCTACGCAATTTCTATTGTTGTCCAATTTTTCTTACGACAGTCCTGTTTTATTTTGTTCTTTTAAGTCGAGCTTGAAAGCGGCCACTGTTTTGGAAGAATATGTACTGTTGAGTGCCTTTTTACAGGTCAGAGCGATTGATTTACAATAGCCTGCGCTGTTATCCTGTAATTGCGCCAATTCGAGAGAATATGAGCGTCGCCGGTTAGCTCACATGCTAAAAGAATGAAATGAAAACTTTAGTTTTGAAAACCACAAAATCCAATCAGTTGATAAAGGATATAATAAACGAGAAGTCTGGGAGGCCTAGTAGGGTGGTGGTATTATATGCACCCCAACCACTGCAGAAGAAGTGACTGGCCAATGCAAAATTCTCAGAGCTGTGCATATGCCAGACATCATATATTCGTTCTGAATATGATCACGGAATTGTTAACTTGTGTGGTGTCCACAGTCATGACGTGCGTTCTCACTCTACAGTTGATAAAAACTGATTTTCAGACAAGAACACTGGGTGTTTTGAGATATTGAAAATCGGACCGACTTTATTCAAAAGCATTATGGATATCAAATCCAATTGAATGGCTTAGTGACAAAAAATTACCAAAGATTAGTTTTGAAATTGAAATCCAGTTGCCAATGAAAACTTTTAACCGTGTAACAGCATTACAAAAAATTTTACAGGAGCAAAAAATATATACATGAGACATACGATAAGCATGTGCGGACCAGGAAACTGGAGTTTGAAATGGCGAAAAATTTTTGCATACATTTTAAAGCAACTAACCCGAATAAACCAAAAGGACACAGCATTTCAAATGGATGCAACTTTACCACACTTTAGAAATTCATTTCTATTTTTTACGGGAGGAACCAATACACATTCCTAGATTATAGTAATTTGGTGTTCTCATGGAGACAGATTTTCATTTTGTTGTTTTCATTGTTATGTGCCGTGACTATAATCACCAGGAAAGCTGAGCAACAGTCAGATAGGAACGCAATATACCGCACAAAAACATTTTGCCAAAATACAATGCTAGATGCAGTAAAGGTACAAAGAAAAAGTAAGTGAAGTAAACGTAGGCTGTACAATAGCAAAAAAGATATTTTAGGGCAAAATTGTAAAAAAAAACAGAGCCACAGTAACCTTTATTCAGTTTACCATGTGCAACCTGTTTTAGCGATCTCAATTAAACTTTCTTTGTTAAAAATTAAAAATTCAATTATAACATAATTTGATAGAATTATACTTTTCACAACCAGTTGCTGAGATTTGCTAAATAATAATGATATTTAAATTAGAAAAAAACATGTCAATTGTTTCAGATGAATATTATTCCCCTGAACGTTATCAACCCTGCCACTTGATAGTTATTATCATCTTTGCTTTATAACAAAGGTTTTAAATATTGTCCATACCTGAATATTCAATTAGCGGAAGTGGTGCTCTACATTGAAAAAGTACGAAAAGCAACTCAAAAAAAACTCAGGTCAATTTCTTTTTTCCCTTGATTGACAAAATGTTTGAGAAACTGATTGTCAACGATCTTCCCTTCTTCCAGGAGATGCATGAATTCTTGAACTCAAAACAAGCCAAACCAATATAATATCATGTTTGGTTTTTATAGCCTAAAGTGCACTTCCTTTTTGGCCGATGCCTAAGGAATACAGTTATCAGACATAAGAAGAAAGAACTCAAAGTAATGAGGACTAGAATAGAATGGCATTGCCAATCTGCCAGCATACATTATCGAGGTGTTGATTCCCGTGACGATTGAGTCTCATTAAATCCATCTTTGGCCACATAGCAGAGTGTGTGTTACCTAGACCAAAGATGTAGTGTAGCCACTCTTTATCAAACTAAATGGGCGTTGGCTATTTCTGTGACTGTCAATATATCTGTTTATGTCTGACCTGACACAATGTTTTCTACAACTTGATCCTCAATTCAGATGCTACACACTGTACACACTGTTCTCTCTCCAACTACTTGTCGTCTTTCAGTCATGTAGTGTAAAAATTATAGTGCAGTGTAAAGAGCCCTCAAATCCCATCTGCATTAATCCTGCGTTCGCTGACTACTGGCAAGGCGATTCAAATTGATTAGAATTCAAAAAACATTTAGTTTATTTAGAGCCTGGTTAATTTAGTACAAACGCGACAAAATTCATCTACTGGTTTTGATTTTGCTTTTGTTACTTTTGTGACTTTTGAATCAAACTAGCGCGTTTCTGCTCATTTAAAACATTGCCAAAAGCGAAACATAACTACAACAACGCTGATTTAAAAAGTCTCAAGAAATAACATTCCACCCTTCATTGAAATGAGTTAATCGATGCTCTGTTTCAACGCTTCATCTTAGGGTCTCACCTGAAGTGATTAGTATCAAAATTTCATGGAAATCTGAGCGATATTTGTTTCCGCTTCGAGATGGCTTGTTCAGAGCACAATCCCAAGCTTAACCACTCAGCTAACTACCGCTAACTGAGCTGGAAGTAGTTAACCTGAGTTGTCTTTTTTAGGTGGCTGTCACCGTGTGTCTACTGAGTTACTAAAACTTCTTCACAAAATTTTCTTCTCAGAATCGCACTTCCACGTTTCCCATTGTTTTTGTTTTAGTTTCATCTTCCTTTTGCCGGGAGCCCTACTTATTTAGCCATTGGGCCCTTAGAAGTCCGAATCTCAAGCCAAGACGATCAGACTATTGGTACCAAGACCAATTGAAATCCAGTTCATTGAGGTGTGGAGTCCCGACAGTCTCAAGTCTCCTAAAATTCATCTTTCGGGACATAGCCGAGCATGTGCTGTCTTGACCCAACATGTAGTGTAGCAAGCCACTTGTTTGTCATTTTAGATTCACAATCACAGTTGCAACACCACTTGGCGATGTTAGGTCTGTGACTTGTCAGTACATCTGTTTTCACTAGACTTTTCCCAGTATTTCATTTCTGTAGGTTCTCATATCAGATATGGATTGGACTTAGGAACAGTGTTTTCTCTTCCACAACTCAAAATCTTCAATTCAACAGTGTAACAATCAGCCCAACATCTCTCGCATCTCAATCCTACTAACCCTACATTCGTTCCCTAATAGCAAAGAAAAAACAAGTAGGTTCAAGTTCATTACAAATTACAAGAGAATTTGATCGGAATCTAACCTAAATCAGTAAAAATTAATCAAAATTGTCTCAATTTTAATTGGTTACTTTGGTGACTTTCGAGTCACAAAGACCTTCTTTTCCTCAATGGAGACATTTCCAACAGGCAGAGGTAGACAACAAAAGACTGCAAAGCCATTTCTTGACAGGTCGCCGTCAACTGCCGCATTTCATCCCTTCTTCCAAAAGCCCTAATTGACGCTTTGCCTCAACTGCTTCATATCAAGCTCTTGCCTGCACTGATGGATACTGGACTGGCAATTAATACAAAGAACAGTTTGCTTTGAGTACGAGGTGCCTTGTTAAGGGCACATTCCTCGGACTATTTGTTTTGTGAACTTCCACCAATTGAGCTGGTAGTAGTTATCTAGGCTCACCACGTGGAAGTTACGGATAACGTCCACAAATTTGACTTTAAATTCTCCTCTGAGGCTGTTTGTCTCAGTAGAGTACCTCCGTGACTCAATTATTTTTGTTAAAACTTCTGACACTGGGAAAATTAAGACTATCGACCAGCTCCAAAAACTGCTCAGGTCATTTAAAGCGAACAAAACACAATTCTTTTCAATGAAATAAACACTTTAAAAACCAAATGCTTTTTAGAGCATGGTGTACAAGATAATTAATTCTGGAGTCAAGCCTACAGCAGCCAGAGTCATTGCTTGCAATTAAATTGAGCTTCGACAGAGAGGAAACTAATTTTGTGGATGTAAAACTTAATTTGCAAAAAAATGCTTTCAAAAAATTGTTTTCAATTAAGACAGTATCTACTTAAAACTTGGTAGCATTAGCTGATTTATATATTAATCGTCCCGAGAGGAAAAAAATCGTTAAAAACCGATTGATTCTATAAATTCAAAAACGGTTTTCACTAAGATAACACTCATTAACCTGTATGAAGCTAAAGCTTTTGTTCAGCCACTTTCATTATACGATAGGCTAGTTTGTAGTTCAATGGGCAGAAAAGAGATCTGAAACTGATATGGTTTTGCAATTATATCCTGAGGGCTATTATTTTGCTACGAAAATCCGCTTTTAAAATCAAAATTGGTTTCAAATTCTTAAGAACTGAAAAACGGCACTTTTGCTTGATATAATTTAATGACGAAAATTAAACGGTGGAATCTTTCGATTATTGCAATAACTATGTGTGAAAGTTTTTAATCAAAATTTTTAAAAAACAAAAACAAATGTAGATTGGCAGATCAGTTTCCGAATTCTTTTTAGTAGGACTAAAAAGTTCCTGTAGGTTTTTCTCACTTTTTCAAATTTGATTTACAAGAAAAATTTCCCTACACGTTCCTGCTTAAATGGGTATCTCTTCAACGCTGTATGTACTTATTTCATGTGCAATTTGTACAGCGTTTGAAAATTCAAATCTAATCTGATTTAAGATGAATCAAGATTTGGGGAGCTTGTAAGATTTACTGCACAGTAGTTTTAAAAATTTGAAAGAACTTTGAAGGCAAACTGGTATCATCATGCATTCACTTTCAAGGTTGACTGCATTTTTTTCTCATTCATCAATCACTAGGGGTCCATTTGTCGTCTTGAAATAATGTTCCAAGTTAAATTGAAAAGGTTAACTACATTTTCTGCAAAGAGCTTGAAATTAAGATTAATATTTTCGGAAAGGATGCTGATGAAGGAGGCAGAGTCGGATTAAGAATTCTAAGTTTTAATTAGAGCATACTGTTTTAATCGGATTCACTGAAATTGTTTAGTTGATCCATCAAGGAATAAGAATGGGATTATTTTTTTGCAATTAAAATCAGTATATGTAACATTACTTTTCGATGCCAGCTTCCAAATATTGTAGTAGCAAAATGTAATCACACACACTGGAAACACAATAGCTCCACCTGTCACCAAAATCGTATTGAAGAACTTGTTCACATCGATGAAGCATCTCAGATATAATTTGTTGAAGGGGTGGCTTCCCAGACCGAGTATTTTCATGTTAGGCAAATCGATTAGCAGCACACAGATGACTAGACATACGATTGAGAGGACTGTTCCCTGTTTTGAGAACATAGTGGAGTAGAGGTCATTCTTGCACACGAACACAAACCTGCAATAAAGATTATATCATTTTGTTGAGATTTAATCCACGAAAGAGGTACGAATTTGAGGTCCAGACTGAAATGATCTTTGACCATAGACAAGTCCCAAATGTGCCAGCGCTCCATTTTTCCCCCAGACTATATAATTTGAGCGGGTGTGCTCTCGAAGTTTTCCAGAATTGAGAGGTGGCTTTGGTTTGGGACCTCAACCAGGGCTAACATCTGCTCGTGGCTCGCAAATGTTTTGGAACCCCTCATTTTTAGAACTTGTGCCTTACCATGGAAAATATTTTTATAAACGTATTGGGGCACGTCTGCTTGAGGGTTGCAAATAATATGCAATCATTATGCACGGGGCCTAATCGAAAACGATGCCAGATTTCTTTACGCTGCAAGAAAGCCCAATTGTTTTGCTGAGAATCTTTAAACTATATCTCACCTGTTGATTGCGATGAACATCATAGCCCAGATACTACCCACACAGCCTACCATGCAAATGATGCCAGATACTTCGCACAGAATTGGGTTGTTAGGTAGGAAAGTGTCCCCATATATGGTACCAAGCAGTACAAATACATTCATAGTCATCACTCCCAAATCGAACACAGCCAATACGACAATGAACACGTGATGCAGTTCACGAAGGTGTTTTGTAAAGATCACAGACGCCATTACTGAAAAAGAATTAATCTCTTACAAAACAATGTCCCGAGTGAAAAACAAAATAACTGCTGTCAACATGTCCATAAAACGACCTTTCGAGAGCATCTGCGAAGTAACAGTTTCAAATCTGTGCACGAAGGTAAAGCATTTATAGGAAGTTCCATCGAACGTTTTATCACCCAGGTTTACACCTCGAATTATGAAAAAGCCAATAAAGTCTAGTGGGGGTGGGGGGTCGAAATAGACAAAAATTATAGAGTCGAGCACTCTCTTACAATCAAGCAAAACTATTTTTTTTTGGGTTGGGAAATGACCCCAGATTATATATTATTAAGAAATTGGAAAACTGCCATAGGACTTAAAATTTTTTTGCGGATTGTAAGATAAAGCAGTTATAGAAGTTGGCCTATATTAACACATGAGTTGATTGAATTAAAATATGTAGTTCAATTGTAGTTGTCTCCCTCCCATTAGCTGTGATAAAAACTGAAGTTATTCAATTGTTTTCTTTTCCAAATTTAAGCATTATCAATTTAATTTAAAAAATGCTTATTTTTGATAGATTGGTGGTTCTTCTAAATCGCGAAAGATGAAACAGTATGCATGCTGACTACTTTATAAGCAATAGCGAATGTAAATTTTGTGATGTAGAAATGCAGACTCATGAAAAGACAATTGCTCGGTTCACGACTTGACAAAAACTTGCACTAATTTTTCAATTCATTTTTTCGAGTCAAACAAAAACTGGGCAGATCATTCGAGTCGAAGTTAAGTCCAGCGTGGTTAAGTTGAGTTCATTAAAAGTCAATTTATTGTCAATTATCAAATTTGGATCGAGCTAAAATCCAGAAGAAAAATTAAATGTCAAGTTCAAGTCCAGATGCCCAAAATTGGGTGGAGGTATAGTCCAGATACAAAAAATTGGGTCGATCGAGGTAAATTCAAAAAGCAATAAATTGGGTCAAGCTAAAGTCGAGCTGACAGTTAAAGTCGTGCTAAGGGGCAATTTGGGTCGAGCATGGTCTTTTCACATCCGTTTTGGGGTAAAATTTTTTTCTGAAAATGAACGCAGTTTTTACTGGTGATAGAAGCCTTTAATTTGTGTTATCATTTTTTTTTACAAAATAGATCATTTCTAACAAGCAAATGGGAAAATGGATATGATTGATTGTTGCAGCTATCTGCAAAATAATTTTGCAACATAAAAATGTTTTACATTACAATTGAAGTAACACTGATTCAAGGAGGATACTGTTTCAAAAGACAAATATTGGGAAGTATCAAACCTACGATAATGAGCTACAAAAGCGCGGAACAGGATTGGTCGTTGCGAGGCAATGTCTTTCGAAAAAAATGTTTCTTATTTGATTTAACAAACAAAAGCAAGACAAATTCGGGTAGATGGAAATAGAACTATGATTATTTCTCCGACACACAAAGCTAAAGAACACAAGGTAATTTATACACACTGAGTAACAAAAAAAATTTCAATTTCAAACAATGATGAGAAAAATGAACGAACTAAATTAATAATTAAAACTTTGCATCCAACTTTTTTAAAAGTTTTAGCCTAATTTTTTTCTACGAAATCAAAAATCCGCACTGAACACGCTCGCTAAGTAATTAATATAAATGAGATGTGGCTCACAAATAGTTTTTGGAACTCAAAATCTACTCCGAGAGCTTATTTGTGATCAATTCAACGTCTTCAAAAACAGTTATGTTAAATTAACGACCAACTTTTTTGACGGTTATGACTCTAAGTTAGCCTTTAGAAGTGCATTTAGGTTAGTTTTTTATCTTCAATTTTCAATTTTAGGAATATTGAAAATTGATTTCGTCTCCATTTAGGAAAAATATAGATAAACAAAGCTGTAGACACCATTTTAAAAAAAATATGCAATATTTTCTAACTATCGAATGCTGAATTTCATGGCAATTTCTGCAATAGAAATTAGATTCAGAATTGTCAATGTTGGTGCTTTGAAACTGAAAAATTTTAAAGAAAAAGTGATAAACGTTGGCGTATACAAAAAAATATGACTGAGATTTTAAAATATCACGCCTCTTTTAGTCAATTTTTGGGCCAATTAAGGGACAACAAACTTAAACTAAATTAATTCTAAATAAATTAAACATTTTTATTTTCAAG
This sequence comes from Convolutriloba macropyga, assembly GCF_964194025.1. Taxonomy (NCBI): domain Eukaryota; kingdom Metazoa; phylum Xenacoelomorpha; order Acoela; family Convolutidae; genus Convolutriloba; species Convolutriloba macropyga. The sequence goes on along the minus strand of NC_134476.1, from coordinate 31,081,082 downwards.
AATAATTCATAAAACAAAATTAAGCAATTTTCAATAAAAAATGTCTTTAAATTAAAGTTTGCATCTTTTTCTTGATATTTGTTACCCAAAAGATATTAGCTTCGATTTGCCAACTTATCTAAAAGCTTTCAACTTTAGCAATAAAATCCAATTTTAGCTACACAAATTGAAAAAAAACGTTGCCTGACTAAAATTGGCTTTAAGGAAAGTGAGCTTAAATTGAATCTGACGTGGTTATTGCAAAAATTTCTTTGACACAATTGCATCATTTTTCCACCACATTTATTGAACATTTAACTCTGCTTTCTTAAACTCAAATTCACATTCAATCAAGTTTACCTTACCTAAGAAGTTGCCTGGAATTCCCAACAAAAGGGAGATTAGAAGCCAAGTAATCATCACAATCCTCAACTTTTTCGATCTGTCCATAGTTAGTTCATGCAGTGGTTGAACCCAGTCATCCTGAAAACAAAAATAACAACATCGATCTAGGTTTGTCTCTAAAATAGGAATTTTATTGTCTGTTTTAACGCACCAAAAATGTGCTGATTCTGGAACCACTAAATAAAAAAAATGAACAACTTTTATCGGTGGCAAACAAGCGCATTTTTATCGCTCAAAACAAATTTTTTTCTTATTAAGTCAATTCACCGAAATAGAAACGTGAAGTAGGTTTCCCCAAAACCACCAAGGTGAAAAAATTACAGTGAAACAGTTTTGCCCAGTTTTTAATTTTTAATCTAGGTTTTCAAATTTATGTTTTAGTCGAAATTTGACTTTTTTGTTTATAAACTATATCTACTCTCAATTCTTTGTTCATGGAAGTTGCTTTTTAAGAGAAATTAAATGCTCCAAAACTCCTTTTTTATATTTTTGTCGAGCCAATTTTATGGCTGCAAGAAGTACCTTGGAAGTCAAAGATAATGAGCTTTAGATTAATCCGTTTGTGTATTAACTGGCAGAAACACCTGAATTAGATTTTTCGTTTACAGATTTTTGAAAGAAAAAGGATTTTTGATTGGAATTTGGTTTACTTTCCAAGAGTTGTACTGATGAAATTGACTATTACCGATGATAAATCAGTTTATTAGTTTTTTGACAAATTTTTATCATTTTTTCAAAATGTTTGCTGCTGTTTTTCTTCTCAGCAACCGTAGCTTAGTTTTTGAAATATGCAAGAAAAATTTTTAATTTCAGGAACTTTGATTCAATTGAGGACTAAAATACTGTTCTGAGTACACTTGTTCAAATATGTTTTTTACAAAATTATATCTGGACAAAAATATCAACCGTTGCAGTTTTAATTGAACTACTGCTTGCAAAACTACAAAAACTAAATGGCGATGAAGCGCAAAATGTTCTGACAAAAAATTATTGTTTTGTGTGTTGATATAATTCACATATAAAGATAAAAAAATTAATAGTACAACAGACTATCAATAGAAAGAACAAAATATGAAACATTTCAATTGCAAATGCATGATAGCTCAAATCACCAAAAGCAGCTCGTTTAATTTGACAAAAAAAATTTTCCAAATTCAAAAATTATAAAAAGAAAAATTTTACAGAACAATAAAGTCTGAGTTGAGGATCTTTTGACAATTTCGGATGCAATTTTTTGTCAAGTTCAATACAAAGTAAGTCTTGTCATTATTAAAAGTTTTTTCTTTTCAGAATTTTGATTGTGTCAAAACATATAATACTCAAAAGATTTGTAATTTGACTTTTGAACTAGGCCGGGAAACCCATTTATATAAACTAACAAACTTTTTGAAACAAAAGTTTCGAAAGATTACACGGCTTAAAAAATGTTTTTTGTTTTATTACATTTAATTCCATCCAACTCTTCCATCAAAATTCGCAGCATTAAATGAATATTGAGGTTTTATCATCAAAAAATGAATTTTAACCCTTGAATGTTTTCTCTACTAGGTATTTGCTGTAGCGTATCATACAAGAACTTACAGTAGAGTCCCAGAAGAAAACCAATCTGAAAAAAATTTCATTCAAACAATTTTGCCCAGCGTTTCTTAATCTTGTTTTCTAACTTAAATTTTAGTCGAACTTTATCTCTCTTTTGTTTAAAAAGTGTATTTACTACCAAATTTTTGTCCATTGAAATTGTTCTTTAAATTAAAAAAAAATTGAATGCTCAAAAGCTCCCTTTTTTTCTTTGTGACAAGATAATTTTATGCTTCCAGAAGTCCTGCGGAAGTCAAAGTTAATTAGCTTTAGAATAATCTGTTTGTGTGTAGAGGCACGTATTAAAACAATTGGCCAAAAATTAATTGTTGGTGAATTATATTTTTTGTTTAAAGCTAAATTTTCGGTGTTGAGTTTTGAAATAAATAAGGACTTTTGATAAGATTTTCGATCATTTTCCAAGAGATGTAATGATGAAATCAACTACTATGGTTGATAGCCCATTATATTAGTGTTTTTTTAAACTAATTTTTTGTTCAACTTTCCATAAAAGTTTTTCGTTGGTTTTTTTCAGCAACCGTTGTTTGGTTTCTGAATGATATAGGAAACGTCTTTAATTTGTGGAGAATTGATTCAATTGAGAACTACAATACTGTTTTGAGGTCTCTTTTCAGATGTGGGCAAACAAATGTCGTGTGCAGTTTGACATTAAGTGACACTTTCAAAATTATATGACGATGACACGCAAAGTCTTGAGATAAATAAAAAAAATTGTTGTTTTGTGTAGATATATTTCTGAAATTTAATAGTAGAACAGGCTGTCAATAGAAGGAACAAAATATGACATTCTCCTGTTCCAAATGCATGATAGCTCAAACCATCAAATGCAGCTCAGTTAATTTGGTATAACTTTGTTCGAATTTTAGAAACCATGAAAAGAAATATTCTAAAAATTAGCAACGTCAGAGTTGAGAAGTTTTTGGCTAATTCGGATATACTTCTGTGTCAACTTCAATACAGGATAAACCCTATTTATACGCCTTAAAGAGGTTTTTTCGTTATTCAATAGCAATTATTTCCATCAATCTGTTCCATCAATATTCGCAGCGTTTATTGAATATTGAAGTTTTATCATCAAAAAATATATTTTGACCTTTAATTGTTTTCGATATTTTTAGTTACACGAATTTTTGAAGAAATCCAGAAAAAAATTAAAAGTTGGACAATGTTATAATCTACATCGCGATTTTTTAAAGCTCACAATTGCGATGAAACTTTTGTTTAAATTTAAAACTCCTCAATATTCGATGACGCTTCGAAGAATATATGTATTAATTATACTAGAAGGAGATAATTGCAACTGATATTCGTTCAGAATGGCGAAAAATATTCTACTGCAAACAATTGTCATCAATTCTTAGAAGAATTATATTTCAAACATGTCTTGATCAAAAATTAGATCTATGTCTTATTCTTAACACAATTTTAAGTTAAATGTTTCAAGGTTACATTTTTATGTTTGATCAGTGTTTGCGAAACTTACTATAAAGTCCAGTTCTGTAAGTTGAGCAGTTATATTTGCCATCTTATGTTTGGATCAGAATATAGTTGCACCAGTTAATATGAATCAACACTTATCACTCAAAATAATGTGTGACCTTTTCTCACAGAATTAGATTTCAAAACGAAGAGATTTTAAGAATACAAAATAGGCCCCGCCAAAGTCTCTTTGAAGCATAGATAACAAAAGACATCAGATAATAAAGTGCATTTTTGTCATTGCTTGAAGGTGGTCCGTTATCAAAGGCTGCTAATATTTTTAATCAACCACTCACCAAGTCACAACACTCAAAGCTTACTTTTGACAATTTAAGCAAAACATCTGAACAAATTCATTCTCAATTAAAAGCCTATATTTAAAAAGAATCATATAAAAGATTTATTAGAATCTTAACAGAAAAGTGGATATTCAATGCAATTGAACTTTGACGAAAACTTTGAACCCGTGAAAAATTCCTCACTCGAAAACTGCCCCTTTATTGTTCAACAGCGGTCAAAATTAACCCAATGAACTTTCAGCTGAAGATATAGTGCTTTTGTTTAAGAAAGATTGTTTTTGTGCAATTGTTGATTAAACATTTTTGGGGACTTTTTTGCGGGGGTGAGACATTTTTGGAGACTATTGCCCTTTTGACGAGCAACTTAGGCAGAAATTGATCAAGCTCGTTAAATTTCTAACTAGTATTAAGCCCATTTTGGCCAACAATAATGAAAGACGTAACCGTTTTTGTAGTAATTTGATTGGAACCTCAACGGAAGTAAAAATGCGATCAAATTAACCACATAAAATTGCAAGAAATGATAGCAAATTCATGGAAATTTTCTGGATTTAAGTCTCGCAGTACTTCAGCGCAAAAACAGCATAATTCAGTTGTGAAACTCAAAATCAGTTCAAAAACATTGCGTATCAAGTGTATTTTAGTTTTCCTTATGCACAGTATATCTTCACTATAGTTCAGTTGAGGTCATTGAGTTCGCCCAGGCTATGTTTAATACTTCATGTCTGAAGATTTATTTGTGAACAAAAATTATGTCTGACTAAAGTAATAATTTGGTAGCTTATAACTGTCAATTACTATAATAGTATGCAGTTTTTATACTTAAGCTAACTTGTAGGTAAAACTTCTAGATAACCCCATTAGCGTAGAGGTTATGACGTGCTACTCAAATTCGAAGTTACTGGTAGAAAACCGGCAGTTCGAATAGCAGAAGGAAGCAAGCCTAATACAAGAGAGTAAACCCATTTCATTAAACCAGGCAGTTCGAATACCCGGCAGTTCGAATACCAGAAAAAAAAACAAGTGTATTACATGGGAGTAAACCCATTTCCTTAAAACTGCCAATAAAGATAAATTTGCCAAACTGAAAGTGTTCCAAAATCTTACACCTAAAATATGATTGTATCAGAGTGTATCGTTGGCATTTTTTCTACGAGATCAAGTTTCGAAGCCCTGAAGCACTTGATTACTATCATTTTAAAGAGTTGGATGTCAACTTCACAATTTTAATCACAATTCTCAAATCGTTATCTTGGAGCCTATAATCGCATTTACCCCAAACGTCTATAATCTTGTCAACTTATTAATATAACAGAATATTTTTTTCATCTCTAGATATTCAGGCAAGATAATTTGATAAAAAGGCAGATCTTGCTTGGAAGTTGATGTTTCTGTAAAATTTTATGCCTTCTGTTAGGTTAAAACGGAAGTAATTTAAGATGTAGACAAGAAGTTGACAAGATTATGACAAGGTTATGTTCATTGTAATACTAAAGTCAGATAATTTTTGTAATAGCAAAAAAAAGTGGGATTTAGTGAATAGATTTGTTTAAAAATTCGTAAAGAATCTTTTTAAAAAGTTTTTGGAGAAGTTTGCTAACTATTTTAATGGGTATAAAAAATGCTGTTGGTTGGGCAATTATTCAAGAAACTTAAACATTAGCTAATGCCTAGAGCTGAAAAATTTGATAGTCTTAATTGTTATGCGGATAAAAACATCATCAGCTCGTTGTAAATGGATTCAGCCGTGTTTGTGTTTTGCGGTTTAAAAAGCTAAATCTCTCACCACGCTTTATGTTGTAAAACAAACAGTTCAATTAAAATAATTTCTCTTGAACCGTTTTCTTGTTTTTCAATGCTCCTTGCTTGAGGCTTTTGAGGTTTTATTACCTTTTACTTTTGAGGTTACTACTTATTTTTTGAGGTTTTTGACGTTCAAATCTCGAAAAAATTCTTTTAAAAATTTTTTTTCAAGTGAAACTCAAAAAAAATTAATTGTTGAAATAGCCGAAGCAATGGATTTGGAAATTTCTCAATTTAGAGTTATTTTTCACATTCCGACCGTTTTCCGAGAGTGTTTATTATTTACATGAAACAGAAGACTACAACTGATTTTTAAGATGACCAATTAATTGTAAAAATGAATAGGTGGCAGGGAGAAAATTGTGTGATCGTGAGAGTTTTGGAACCTTCTGCATCAATTTTGAAGGTAATATACATACAATCTAGCTAAACACAAAAACCCATGCTTCCAAATGCGAAATTCTTGTGCATTATACAAAGTCACTTGGATTGTGGAGAGGACAATCCAACTACTGTATGAAAAACGTGATTGCATTGGCAGGCTAAACTCAGCGAAATAATTCATACTAATAACAATTGAACTGGCCTGAAGAAATTTTTAAAAAAATCATGAAGCCATAGTCAAAATGTTCAAGAACCTGTTGTGTTAAAATCAAAGCAATTTTGTGGGGATGAGAAAAGATCAGCGCCTACAGATATTTTTTGTGGTAAAATACTAATAAGAGGTAACTAAATGAATTGCTAGTAAAAACAAAATTACATTAATTTTAAAGAAGCAAATCCTAAAGGAGATGACCTTGTGAATGAAAACTCAGAGAGCAATTGGTTGTATGGACACCTCAGTAGATATCAGTAAAACGAAAAGATTTCGGTCTCGCAAATTTATTTTCGTATTCAGAAAACACAAACGTTTTCCTATTAAGATGAGAACTCTTGTAATTAATCTTAATAAAGAAACTCTCGCGAGGCTGAATATTCAGTTATAACAAAACTGAATTACCTATAATTACTCCCATAAACATTATGTTTCTAAATGTTCCCTAAAGTTGGTCCTCACATAATAAAAACGGAGGCTCCGGAAGAAATGAACGAACCATATGTGTTTTTTACTGTACAAAAATTCAAAGGTAGTTTAGTGGAACTAAGGTAGTTCAGTAATTTGGTAGTTCAGTAATTCAAAGGTAGTTCAATAATTTGGCAACTGAATCTAAGCGCTGAGAAGAGAGCCCGCGTTTTGACGCTGAAACTTTACTTTAAAGAGATCCCAATTTGCAGATAGAACCCAACTGATATATTCTGAGTTCAGTATTTTAATTTTTTGAATTATTCAACTATTAGCAGAAGTTTTTAAAGGCTTTTTCTAAATATTTGTCAGAAGAAACTTTCTAATATATCATTCTTAACAATGAATTGGATGTCGCTTAATGCAATTTTTTTGTGTATCATTTAGATAAACTTGTAGGTGAATAAAAAAACTGATATTGATCCTAAGATTGGTGATCTTTTCATTGCAAACCGATTTGGTAGACAATTCTTCTTAGTTTGTATTTTAGAGACATATAATCTCCTTTGTAACAACGGAGCGTGCACGGACCAGGGACAAAACGATTTGCCTAAAAGTGTCGCAACATTTGAAAGGGGATGCAAAAATGGACCTTTGACTTAATTAATTCGTTGTCAATGTTCCATCGTGTTTTCAGTTCCAATATCAGCAGGCTAGAATTCAAAGTACTCAGGAGGAAAAGCTTTGTTTTTTTTTGCATCGTAATCTAGTAATGAGTGCCCTCAGTTTCAAAAGTTTTAATAAAATTATTTTAATTGAAGCGCTCTTTCCCAGCCTTAAATTGCTTTCTTTACATTTTCAACCTCTAATTTTCAATGATCAGTCAAAATGAATTCTTCCCTGAGGTTAGCATTGAATCGTTTTATGTTTTTGAAAAGATTATTTCAACCAACTAAGGAGCCTCATGTCTTCTGATTTTGACCCCCTTCCCCTGGGTTTAAACTGGTGCACAAACCATTTCCTATGATTAAACAAACTGTGAGTTCGGATAATCGTTCTAGCAAAATTTTTGAAATCTTCCAGAAGTTCATGATTAGAAACTAAGAACAGCAGCGAATCAGAAGTTAATTTGAAACATACGGAACCCGGTGACTATATAACTTAACAACATCAGTTTTCAGGGTGGCAGTCCTCCCTAGATTCATTAATCTTTTCGATAACTATATCTGAATTTATTTTGACTAGTGTAGACCATTTTTGATGATTCAATGATATTGAATGAATTTGACAAATTGAGAAACTTAAAAAAAATAAAAAGTGGGAAGCGTCTCAGATATTTTGAGTTTAATAGAATCAAAATATTCAGGAGCCACGTTACACCAGATATTCGAATACCGAGTTGGTAACGGCAATTTTTCTTAAATCTAATGAATCCCCGAGCAATAGCTCAAAACATTTTTCGACACTGCATCTAATGAGTTAACTTTACTGCAATTTGAGAATGCGTTTTCTTCAGCATTGCAAAAGAAATCACACGTCCTAATCTTAAAAAATTTTGAATTCCTTAGTTTAGCTTGATAACCTTTTTAGAAATGAACTTTTTATATCGCAACTTATTTCATATTCATTGAAGTTGTTTAATTTTTTGCTATAATTTTGTTCTCATTCAGTTTGTTCGTAGAGCAGCGTTTATCGTTTCTCTGATTCCTATGGATACTTTTTATATTCATAAATTTTTTTGTATAAAATTGATTGCATTTTTATTAAAAACATTGTGAGAGATTTCTTGTGAAGATATACAAATAACTTCTACAACAAACAAAATTGCAACTGAAAATATTGTTAACACTAACGTCACTTTTACAATATCACTCGGTTATCGGGTCTTCTTTCTTCTTCAAAACTGTATCTAATTTTCTTGTAGTTTGTTGCCAATTTCTAGCACGTATTCATTTTTTCACTGAGTGAGGTATTGAGGGAAGAAAAAGTCCACCAAATATGAGAGAACTGTAGTCAATTTATTAAAAACAGTTTGTTAAACAAATTAATAAATGTTACAAAAGATAAGTTGTTGCTTTCAGCCAGAGGTTTAATTCAATCAAAATATTTTTAAGATAGTTTGTAATTTCATGTTTTTCGAATTAATAGCAGGCGTGGTAAAATTGTATGTGGAAATGACGTTTTGTTGCCTTTATTCTTTTGTAAAAAGCGAATAGAGATCTTTTTGTTACATCTTATTTTTGCTGCCTGCCTATGCATTGTACAGAAAAATAATTCATCAACAAAAATTTTTTCTAACCTTTGACAATTTTAAAATGGCAATAATGGGCGCGATCAACAATCTCTCTTCAGTTCTCTGATTTTTTTTAAATTGCGAATAGGGGTTTCCTCTTGCTTCATAAATTAATTTTTTTTTGAGTTCTGATATTGTTGTCTTCATGCCAAAAAATAAACATTTTTTCAGCTGTCATCACTTTTTTGGTTGTGAACTAATTTTAAGTAGATAGGAAACTAATTATGTTGTTTGCTTACACAAAACATAACACTTTCAATCTTTTACGATTGTTTAGTTGACTACGCAGTTTATACAGTAAAGCCCCATTAGTTATTCTAGTAACCACGCCCTCAACCGACTTGTCTCTTTTTCTGCTTTTGATATGAAGGTCTTGATTTTGAAAAACAAAACATGTGCTACATTATTTTGTGTGTAATCGTACTTAATACTGCCGATAATTTTCTAGGAGTCAGAACAGGTAGTTTTGCCAAGAATACTTTTTGAGAGAATTTATTATCGATAGTGGCGACCTTCAGTAATGACTTAAAAAGTCCCCTTACCTAGTCGACATTAACCTAATCGTTCAGTTAGACTACCAGTTTTTAAAAATTTATTTTTTCCACTTTGTCATTTTTTTGTAAAGCTTCGTCTTGCTCTTTCTGGTAGCGGATGCCCTACCCCCATTTTTCCCCCTATGATTTTGTTCTTCTGATAATGAAATGGCTACCTCGCCGACAGTATCCTCCAATTGGTCTTACTCTCAGTGGTTATTGTTTACTCTACCTTAATGTTTCCTGTACCTGCGGAAATTAATGAAAGTTACAGGACTTAAAAGCTATTTGTCGTTTTTCCTAAATTTGTCCACATATTTTCTTCAAAGCTATGTTGCACCGATTTCTGAAATCATTTGAATGCTCATTTTAAGTGATAAAAATTTTTGAGCAGCATGATAGTGACCTCTTGTTCTACGTTGAGCAATTTTTCCAAGCCACAATTTTTTTAACGGTAAAGTTTTTTTGTTATAAGATTTGCTCACAAGTTGCTATTCGAGATTCGTGATTATCAATCAGCGTGATACCAGAGAATAAACTATATTTTCACTCAAAATGACATTTAAAACCAATTTCATTACTACAAAAATAAGTTTTTTAAACACATTTATTGTTGAAAACAGACTTCACAAAAACTCTTAAATTTTTTCGGAAAACATTGAAACAAGGAAGACCAAATTTTTGTGAAGTGAATTTAGTCACTTTTGTAACTAAATTTCATTTTTCCTTTTTTAATGCATTTTTCGTGAAAAACGTAATTACAAATTTCGAGGATGAAAAGGAGGTGCCCTATTTAGAAATTTCAGTCAGCGTTTTCCGATTTTAAATTCGAAGTTGAAAAGTGGAATCTATTTTTTTCGCAAAATACTTTTTGTAGAAGCCAATTCGACAAAATTGCCGCAGTTAGTTTCCCTTAATTTGGGAAAATATACTGCGTTTTCATGGACTGGAAAGAAAATCACTTTTAAAAGGTGCAAATTTCGCTTTTAAGTGAATTGGCTCAAATTTATGCTAGAATTCACAAAGTAGCACCAAATATAAATTACTAATAAGGGAAGCATGATTCACACAATATCAAAACAAGAAGGGCGAGAGCAAGCAAGAAGATTTATTGCATTGTAATCTGTCAGTAGTAACAAAAGTGCTTTAGTCAAATCTTTTGCCTTGTTAAGAAACGATCAGAGTATGGAAAATCAAGTGGAAAACAATTGCAATTTTCTACTCAAATACGTGTACTAGAGAGCAAGATCTATTATGTCATGCCCTCTTTGCGACAAATATTTCCAATAAAAAATTGGTAGTTTTATTATAATTGACCAAATTTGCTTCACCGAAAAGGATTAAAATTTTCTGCAAATCCTCTACCGCCTAACATAACTAGTAATCGCATTTCTTTGGAAGTATTTTGCGTCTTAGGCCATTTAATTACTATAAATTGGTTGTATTTTTGTTACCGATAGAATCACGTAATCTTTTTTTAAATTTCTAAAAAAAAGTGGCTCAATTGATCTCTGTGTTTCCAGACGGTTGCAAGGAGAAGTTCTTGCAGCTCTTGTGGCAGTTTGGATCTTCAAAGAGATTAAAAATTGATCCTTTTGTAATGATTTTCTGTAGGGTCAATGCGTTATTTTCGAATTCGAGTATTTTGAAAATCATTAGACATTTGATTGCTTCTGCCCCTTCTCCTATATACAATTGCTTCAATTTTGGTCGCAATGTTTATTGAGAGTTTTTCATAGCATTTTAGTGCGCAAATTTTACGTCATCTACTAAAAACATTTCCGCGCATGCTTGAGGCCAAGTCAAAATACCGGATCTTATATATTCGCAGCTTTTTATTGATAGTTTTAAAAAGTTTAGGAGCTTCATGAAAACATAGAGCTGATAGGCAACTGGTTGAGCCATTATTTATCCAGTTTTGTAAGGAAGTAGTGTCTCCTGCTTAAAATAACACTCAATAAATTTACAGTTAGTAAATATGAGACAGAACTAATTTTTAGCTATAATCAAAATTTTGTAGCTATATTATACTAGTTTCATCATTTTACTTTCTTTGTCTGTTAGCTTGGTTGACCAAGCAAGAAAAACGGTAAATTTTTGACAACAAGAGAATGTGACAAATCGGTGACGCTCAAAGGTGTTAGATGTTAGTGCGGCTCTCTAGGAGCCTTCAAACGCTCTTGGTATGCAACTCTTTCTAAACCCCTATAGTATACTTTTTTGATGTTAAGAACAACTTTTGAAATTTGAACAATTTTTGAGGTCCACAAGCCCATTCAACTCTTCATCGCAAAGTCTCATACAATTTCAGCTCTGTAGGCGTACATTTGCCAAGCAACGGTCTTTGTACTTCCTCGTCACTTAGTCACCCTATCCACTCTTTCGCCAAAAAAGTTTTTGTGGTTTGACTGCTTTTATTGACAACAAACAGCAACCAAAAACCTTGACAAAGACCTGGCATTAAAATAGGTCGCGACACCCCCAGCACCTTATGCAGCAGCTGTGATCTCAATCTAAACATAATCTGATAAAATGTCAAGACAAAATTTAGTCAAATTTCAGTGACATGAAACATGCGAGAATCATATCACAGTGGCAATGCAAACTGTGTGCTATCATCCACTATTAACTCCATTTGAAGATCAGAATGGCACTCACTGCTGGGTGAAAAGCCCATGACTTACTGCTGCTACCATTGAGTATCTGGATATTTTACTGTAACAGATTTAGTAAATAGGAAAATAGTTAATTCAATGCAACCATGTGTCATATCAGTGCACAACTCCGACACAATTAAAATTTTAAAAGATAATCAATTGGCTTAAACTATGCCAATATAGAAATTCGTTGTTTTCTACGGTCCCTAAAACACGGGTTGAGGTGTCAACGCAATAAATTGCTAAAAAATGTAAAAATTGCCGTCTGTGCGGTGAAAACTTGCTAGAAAAAATAGAACTCACCGTTAAGAGTCGCTAATTATTTAACTAACTGATAAATTTACCAACTACCTTCATGAAAGAAGATTTTGCAAAAAAAGATGTAAGAATAGCAGCGAATGCGTTGACATCGAAGAAAAAACAATTTACAGTTAAAAAAGAAAGTTTTACAAAAAACTAAATTCAACAAATATCTTTATCGCAATAAATATTGCAAAAAAAGAATAGCGGTGAATGCTTTGAGATTGATTAACCCAATTTCACTGCTGTAAACCTCCAACTGCACACAAAGTTTCCCCGCTAAATTAGCACAATTTTCTATTGACTCAAATTTTTAACGAAACTACGTAAGATTTGAAGCGAATGCGTTGAACGCATTAAAAAAATTCAAAGCTATCACAGCAAATTCTATGAAACACGCAAATATCTGCAGTAGTGGTAGCAATGGTATTTTTATACAAAAAATGATTGTCTATTTAAAACTTTCTTTTACTACAAATTTTAACTTTATTGGACACTTTTGTAGCAACCAGCAGACAAATGGAGGAATTTTAACTTTTAAAAGAATTTTACTATCAAAACAACGCATATATAAATCGCGAAAATGTCATGAAAAAATTTCGAAAATCTCACAATAAATTCAAACTCGTAGTCAAAGATCCCTTCTGTACGAGAAGTCTCAAACATTAAGAATTTTTGGTGTAGTTTTTCTAGCAAAAAGTTAAAAGTTCATCGGTGGAAGCGGCGAGAAAAAAACTTACTCCTAAGAAACGCATATCCTACGTCAATTCACCGCTTATCATTGATGTAATTTTTTTCCGATGAATTTTGGCAAGACTTACGGTTTTTAGTGGTGAATTTTTTATTTTATCCACTTCCTGTTGTTAGCGGCCAATTATTTTTTTCATCGATTTTGCGGTGAAAATAAAAATTCATCGCTAAAACTGCGAATCTTACAACATTTCAACGCATATGTTTTCATATGGTTTAATGAATCTGATTTAAATTCAAAACAATTATCAAAGAAGTATTTGACAGTAAATCCCTTTCGATAATAAAGTTGTTAACATGCCGGAGGTTAGAATTTCAAACCAGTGTACGACTGTTTCGTCTTTGCAAGAATTTCAGTGAATGCGTTAAAAATGAAAATTTCAATGACGAAAGTCTCAAATGTAGTAAAAAAAAATCGGCGCTAAATACGCAAATATTACAAAAATCACCGCTTTCACTTGGTTCAGCGCTAAAAGATCCGGAGCTTTGCAGTGAAAATTTTATCACCGCTATTCACCGCAATTCTTACATTATTTTTTTGACAACACTGCCACATGGATAGGCTCAATTGCGCGCTGTGATAAGTTCTTGAGAGAAGGCAGAGGTCATCGGAATCCACACGCTAGCCTAAAAAAATTAAAATGTTGCCTTGGAACGTCTATAACTCTTACACAAAATTTTTCCAATTAAGTTCAATTTCATAACAATAACAGCGTCACATTATTGCATTCTACCAGTCAAAATCAAAAGAAGTAGACATGTCACAAGCAATCACGCTTGAGAAAAAAAGACGTGATCCGGTTAATGTTCAAAAATCTTTCATTCAACGAGTTAAAAAATAAATTTTCTCTTCCAGTGAGAGGAGATAGCCTGCACAATTTTTAAATTGAAAACAGTTAAATTGAGAATTAATTTTTGTGTGAATCAGCCAGGGTATGAGTATGCTAGAAAGGACCCAGGAGAAAGTAAGAAAGGAAACGCGTTAAATTGTGAGAAATTTTTACCGAAAGAACTCATTGATGAGAAGGACCCATAGTCTCGCTAAGTTGTTCTCAGTCACTGTTAATATACTACCAACCTAAGCATCGGAGGAAACGATGAATGTAGCCGATTCTTCAAATTGTCCTGTAAATTTAAAGTAACTATAGGCAACCAATGGTCTTGTCAAATATTTTTGTTGGTGAATCTTAAAAGTTACAGTTTGTGCTCTGTAGTTCTGAATGTCCTTTGAAAGTTAGATTTTTAGGTTATGTAATCATATGAAACCAAGATGGAAGTAGGTAGAGTCGTAGTTGCACGCCTAAATGTGTCTCAATCAGTCTGATTTCGTTAAAATTTATATTTGTATCTAAAGATATATACATTTGTATCTCTGTCGTTTTTAAATCTGTTATCTTTTGTTCAAAAATTAAATAAAAATAAGGAATAATAATAATTCATGTCGGTTGATAGCTCTTGATCAAAGCCCCGGTGTACGACCAAAAGGAATTGAGGAAGTACTCGGGCGATTTTTTTCAAGAACTATTGTCAAATGTATTGCAAACTGACATTGATACGTTAGGTGATGACCAGCAACTATGTAAAGGTCAAACAGGAGGCATTGAACAAGCAATTCATTCATTGAGAACTGCTTTTAAAAACACAGTTTCGCAAGCGATCTAGCTTATCGACATAAAAAAACGAGCTTTCAATAGTCTCAACTGTGATCTTGCCTCACGAAACAACGAGAAATTATGTAATCTCTCTATCATTCCATATGTAATTCCTATCGTGAACCATCAAATTTGTTCATTAGCAAACAAACAATTTTCTCTTGGAAAGGTAAAACCCAAAGCAAACCCCCTTAGGATGTCGATGTATGGAATTGCACTTATCCCCTCAATTGAACATCTTGACGATTATTTCACAGTTCAAATGTGGTATGCTGACGATGAAAACGTTTTTGGCTCTCTTTTTAATTTGAAAAAAAAATTGACTCATTTAAAAACAGGGTCCTGTTTTCCGTTATCATCATAGCAAAAGCCACATCATTTCCAAATGCCACTTTTTTATAAAGGCAAAGCAGGTTTTTGTTCCTGAGGAACTGGATAGAGTTGAGGGTTGTAGATTACTTGATAGTGCAATAGGTAATGCAGAAAAGAAAATTGTAGTACTATCACTAAAACAGCAGAAATTGTTTCTTTGTAAAGCTGACCTCAAAAGTTTAATAAATCGTTCACTTCATTGGTGCAGCATAAAATGACTTTTTTTACCTCGTACAACACCTAACATTGAAGAAATGTTAGCACAATATGAGAAATCATTCACCAATGAGCTATTACCTAATCTACTGAAGAAATCCTGCCTAAAATCAAAAATACAGAAATATCCTTTGGTTGTTCAAACATCCTTTAACCTGAAGATGATTTTAAGGAATATATACGAACAGTTCAACTGTCAAGTCCCTTATCCCTATCTCTGCTCCAAAAGCAAACAGAACCAACAACATATATTCGAAATAAAAAAGGAGAATGCGCTTGGTATCAAATCAAAAAAGACGAGAATTAGGAGCAAATTGAACAAAAACGAGAGTCGCTTGCTTGACTTAGCTAATGAAAAGGGAGCATCAAGCTGGTTAAACGCTACGCCATTGAAATGATATCAATTTGATACAAGCAAAAGCAAGTTTTGTTATGACCATGCCCTTCACTATTGCTGGGACACAGTGAAGATGCCGTCACTATGCGCTTGCAATGAAAACTTCACTGTGGCACATGCCCTCTACTGTCCGAAAGGAAGGTGGACCCACATGTGACACAATGGACGTCGCGAGTTTCTTAAGTGATGTCTGTCATGATGTCGAGATCAAATCTTATGTTCAGCTTTTACAAGGGGAAACATTTGCTCCTAAATCAGAGTCAACCCATATTGGTGCAAGATTAGATATCAAAGCCAACTGACTTTGGGGATCGAAGTTCAACAAAACCTCATTTGATGTAAAAATTTTCAACCCGCTTTAAAAAAAGTTGCACTGAAAGCAGTAGCGAAGCCTGCAAGTACCATGAATCTATTGAAAAGAACAGATATGAAGAAAGAATAACAGGTTTAGAAAGGAAAATTTTGTCCGCTTGTCATTGCATGCACTGGTGGAGCTGGTCCATCAGCTTCTAAGGCTCTGAAACAACTGGCATCAGAACACTCTGCGCGGAAAGATGACAGCTACCTTAATATCAAATTACATCTATGGACAAAATTAAGCTTTGCTCTCTTAAGGAGTTCCATTCTCTGCATTAGTAGTAGTAGCGAAGTCTTTAGGGATATACCATGGGTTTTCACCTTTTATGTCATTAGTGAGTAAGTTTGGAATGTTGGTTACAGTTCGTGCATTGGCAGAGTATCCTCCAGGTACATAGATTGGCTTCGTTTAACTTTTCGAAGAATTTCCAAAATTGATGTGTTATTCGTGCTTTTCTGTTTTCTGTATGCATTCGCGGTTGAAGAAAACTTAGGTGGCGCGCAATTATCGGTGCTTCAATGAGACCTGTGGTCGAAGAAGTGAGGCTGTTAGTTTGACTCATCTGCTTTCGTCATTAGTTGATCGTTTTCTAATGCTGTCTATCTTTTGTTTTACTTTCTCAGTTGATAGATTTAAACAATACGAAATGCTTTATGAAGACTTCATGCTGGGAGGGACCCGGACCAGCCAATGTTCACTGTTTTGAGTAGAGACATTTCCTAATTTACCTTTTTAAAAAATTATATTGAAGGAGTGAAAGCAGATTTACGTTGCCAGCAAACGTAGCCTGTCTCTCAGAAGGCGTCGAATATTAAACGCGCGGAATATTGAATTGTCAGATTGTAATTAATTTAGTCATTGGGTGTGGAAATTGTTTCTTATTGAGATTTCGTTGCTGTTGTAAAAAAATTAAGATTTATAATTTTGATTTTTGGAAGGTTCCTAGCTTTTTGCGGTTTTTTTATAATTTTGTTGCAGCTAATAGGCATTCCAGATCAAATTGTTTGAACGTTAAAGTGTTCATTTGCACAGTAAATCCTTTTGTAAAGAAAACGAAAAATATCCATTAGGGGTGCAAACAGAATGCGCCATCTGAGTTGGTGAGCTCAAATGGATAATATCATCATCTGCAAATGTTAAATTCTTCCAGTTTTGTTTTCCGCCTGTCCCATGCCTGAATTGCAAGCACCTATATTTGCAAGACCCTCTGGATTTTGCTATACTTTCTCAATCTTTTGTCCGTCTGCATCAACAGCCATTGCCTACTATATATCAGTTCTGTTATCAAGTCTGTATATATACGGATGTCTACTATTTACCTATTATAAAAAATATAATCTAATTACTACGAGGAAGGTAGGGTGGTAGCAGAATTTAACAGAACAAATGATCCAATCCAAACTTGGGATCTATTCTGTTTCGCCCCCCCCCCCCAATGTTTTTTATGACCCCCAGTTACAAATTGTATGTTGTTATATAGCACGTTACTATGTAAGAAAATAGCACGTGCACCTGGAGGTCATAAAAAATTTATGATTACTAAGCTGGGGGGCGAAACAGAATAGATCCCAAACTTGCTTAGCAAAACAAACTATCCCGGAATTCATTTTTCGTATTCAGAGACGGAATTCATTTTTCGTATTATGGAAACTTCGTTCTGACAAATGTGCTCAGAACACTGATTCAAATATTCTCTTTCTGTTAATAATTT
The DNA here is from genome assembly GCF_964194025.1 of Convolutriloba macropyga. Classification (NCBI taxonomy): domain Eukaryota; kingdom Metazoa; phylum Xenacoelomorpha; order Acoela; family Convolutidae; genus Convolutriloba; species Convolutriloba macropyga. Next base: position 31,063,276 of record NC_134476.1, on the reverse strand, counting down.
GAGCCTTCCTAAAATGTCTTCAAAAACTCATCGTAGCTTCTGCAAGAAGCACCTGAGAGGGCATGATATTTGGTAAGGTATTTGCGGTTATTTGCACAGAAAATGCAGTGGGTTAGCCCCTACCGAACAATACACTGAAAATCTTATCTGCAATAACTGCAGCCTGTCAACCCCAGTCAACGAGACAACAACTACCGTGAAGCAGAGCGCTCAGACAGACGACACAGAACAGCGAGACATGGATCAGCTGTGGACGAACCTCGATAGCTATGAAGAAGAAATTGACAAAATTTACTTCAGTGTGGTACACTGGAGGAGCCAGTTTTTCTCACTCGGCAAAAATAAAGTTGGGACCAAATTTGTAGACTACAATGAGTGCGATTTTAGAAGTTTTTACAGACAGAAAGGGCAAGAACAACATCCCAATGAAGTTGATGATGATCAAAACCTGAAAGCACCTGCAAAACGTGCTCCCTCCCCATCAGTAACAAAAGTGCAGTGTTCAACTGTGTCTCGTGTGGCGACTCCATGCACCTGACCCCGAAATGCAGTGGAATGAGTGAAAAAGCCATATATGGACTACAGGAAATCCGACAAAATGTTTTGCTCATATGTAACGACTGTGTGCAGAACAACCAACGAGACCGAGTTCTAGACAACTTGGCATCCAGCAGAGAATCCCCGGACGTGGCGGAAATAGCAAAGAGCTTCGATGAAATCAATTCTGAGATATCCAAAATCCGAGCGGAAATCAAGTCCCCTCCGCCCGAGCCGACAAAACCAGCCGTGCGTCAACCAGCACAGCCGATCATCCAAGAAAAGCCAACATTCGATGGGGTACGCTTCCGAGGGATTCCCGAATCCTCCGGAAAAACCGCCAGAGAGCGTTATGATGTAGATGTTCTGAAAGTAAAGGAAATCCTCGCCCACATGGATATCGACTGCCCAATGGATGATGTAAAACGCGTTGGAACCTACGAAAATGAGAAAACGAGAACTATAATTGCAAAATTCTCCAGTGAACATCATCGGCGACTTGTCCTGCTGTCCGCCCACAAACTTGCAACCTACGATAAACCAATTTTCGTGAGCCGAGAACTCAGTCCGGACGAGAAAAAGCTTGAAAATGCTCTGTTGATCAAGCGCAGATACCTCATAGATGTCGAGAAAATAGCCCTAAAAGACTTGCGAATTCGCAATCTGAAACTGCAGAAAAAAGAAAACAAGAAATGGATTGACGTTGATGTCACTCCTACTGGCAGCAGCTCACCTGCGGAACAAAATTGACTACAAAATAAAAACAAACTCCAAATACTCAGTTTCAATGTGCGAAGTCTGCTTGACTTCCAAAGGCGACAAATCCTTGCCAATGAAATAGCAAAGAGGAACTACGATGTACTCTGTCTCACGGAAACCTGGTTAACAAGCGATGTACTTGACAATGCACTCTTCCTTACTGGATAATCAATCCACAGGACTGACCGACCTACTGAAAACCATAAATCAAAACACGGAGGAGTTCTCATTGCGGTGAAAGAGATTCCTCACTACAGACTGAAAAACACAACGCACTCGGAAAGTGTATCGATTGCGTTACAAACTCCAACTGAATCACTTGTAATTTACTGCATGTAAAACCCTCCTAAATCTAGCCCTTACAGGGCACCAGCCAGTCAAATCCACGAAACCCTGGAAGAAATCGAAAAACAGATGAAACAACGGGATAGTTACACCTTATTTGTCAGCGGCGATCTCAACCTCCCTGGAGCTGATTGGAACAGCATGCTCTCAGATGATGACTACGAACTTTCGCTTCTCAACAACTTTGAAACCCACCAACTTCAGCAAATTCTGCCTTGCAAACGAAATCAATCACTGGATGTATGCCTCACCCAATCTCCTGACAGCATTGAACTTGCCGAAGTCGACAAAAACCTAACACGGGAATACTCAATCAACGGAAAGAGATGCTCCGACCATCAAGCATTCCGGACAACCATTTCCATCGACATATCAGCTACGAAACCAGCCCCCAAAGTGAAACATGCATATCACAAGGTGGACTGGAAAGAATTTAACAGCCACATCAGAGACCATCCCTTTTCACCCTACTGCTTCAGCAACGTCGATGAACTTGTTGACCAATAGTACCTATGGATCGAAAAGATAATTGAGATACTAATCCCCCGTGTCACCCAGCACCGAGCAAACCTTCCCCCAAGGATTTCCTCTGCCACATCACACGAACTCAAGATCCTCGGAACGATGAAAAGAAAATACGAGAGAGCACCGACCCTCAACCTCCTGATAAAGATAAAACGACGCAAAAAACTCCTCAATGAGCAAATCCTGACAGATCAGGCAGTCTACGAAGACAAACTCTTCAAAAGCCGCCGAATGTCTGATCTACAGAAATACCTGAAATCCCTACGCAAATCAAAACACTTCCCTGATGAAATGTACTACAATGTTGTGCAAAATGGACAAGAAACAAAGAAAACAGCCACAACCGATAGTGAAAAGTGCAATCTCTTCAACGACTTCTTCTCCAACGTTTTCACCAAAGATGGTAAAATCAACGAACTCTCAGTCTACCCAAAACAGAGACTCAACTACCTCAGAATTTCTGAAGAAGAAATTGAAAGACAACTGTTGGGCCTCCAGGCAAACAAAGCGTGCGGCCCAGACAACATCGGAAATATAATCTTAAAAAACGCCCCAGCTTTGGCAAAATCTCTCAAATTTATCTTCCAAACCTGCCTTAATAAAGGAAAATTCCCAGAGAGCTGGAAAACAAGTGAGATCACCCCGATCTACAAAGAAAACGACAGAGCAGACATCACACAGTATCGACCAATAAGTCTATTGAAGAACGTCTCAAAAGTCTTCGAGAAAGTCATCTTCGAACGGCTTTACCCACCAATAGAAAGAACCCTCTCTGACTCCCAACACGGTTTCAGAAAGAAAGGATCAGCAGTACTTCAACTCATCCTCTTCACAGACGAACTATACCAGCAACTTGAATCGAAAAAATGCAATGACATTCGAACTCTGTATGTTGACTTCAGAAAAGCCTTTGACAAAGTAGCGCACAAAAGACTCATCCAGAAGCTCGAGAACATTGGCCTCGGAGGAAAGCTACTCCAACTACTCGAAAGCTATCTCACAAACCGAACGCAACGCGTCAAAATTGGAACAAGCAAATCAAAGACCAGAAATGTAACCAGCGGAGTACCTCAGGGATCAATTTTGGGGCCTCTGATGTTCATCATCTACATTGACGATCTCCCCGAAGAAATCTCAGACATCCCGGCCTTCGGATACGCGGATGATTTCAAAGCAATTACCCACGGTGAACACGAATGCGAGACCACTCTCGGGGAAAAACAGAAATGGAGCAAAGCGAACCATATGGACCTAAATGTTAGCAAAAGTAAAACTCTCCTCATCAGAGGGGATCTAGCCTAGCGTGACGAAGCAGGTCTTGAAACCGTTGCCACCCAAAAAGATCTCGGAGTCGTAATGTCTCGAAATCTCTCTTGGAGCGCAAACTGCCAACTTAGAACAACCAAAGCGTGGAAAGCCTTCTACACACTCAAACGAAATGTTTCGAGCAGAACCTCAATGGAAACGAAACTGAACGCTTACATAGGATACGTAGTGCCCGTACTCACTTACGCCTCCCAAGTCTGGTACCCTTCGAAGACTGACATGAAATCAATCGAGAAGATCCAGCAAAAGGCAACAAAGTGGATATGCGGTGGAAACGACGAATACCATCAAAGACTCGAAACGCTGAAAATACTCCCACTCTCCATGTACATGGAAATGCACGATGTCCTCTATCTCCTCTCAATCCTAGAAGGCAATTACTACGTCCCCGAAGACAAACTGCCAAAGCGAAAAGAAAACGAAACAAGACAAAAGCAGGAATTTGAACTCCCCAAACATCGACTACATAAATCAGACGAAAATTTTTTCTTCAGAGCCACAAAGCTATTCAACATCATCAGTAGGACAACGGAGAAGCCAATGACGAAGAAACTTCTGACAGAGATGTACCAAAACTATTTCCACAGAAGCTACAACGAACTCGACAGCTGCAGCTGGAGACTTCTATGCAACTGTGGAATCTGCAATCCAATGAAAAAACTCGTGCCAAACGAAAACTGAAGGGTTCCACACCCGAAGGCTCCGACCCTAAAGACTCTCCTACTACTACTACTACTACTACTTACCGCACTTGATACTGCCCAGGACAAAGTCTGAGAATGCCGGCTTAAAAGCAATCATCCAGAGAAGACTAGATTCGCTCACACATTGCAAGCTCTTGGAGCTTTATATTGAAGCACGAGCAATACAAGTGAGGCTGCCCAAACAAAAAACGCCGAAAGAAGAGTCAGATTTAAAGAGCTTCAATAAATTTATGTGTCAAGGAAAGATCTCGAGTGTACTGATATGTCTGTCCAATCACCAGAAAGGAGGAATTTTATCATTGAAAGAAAAAACTGGAGAGAAAGCCGTTTTAGAACTATTGAAAGAAAAACACCCCTCACCTGGAACATTGGAGGAAGATTTTATTACTGAAGAAGTTGATACCCTTCCATATCACGACTCAATTTTTGACGAGATCAACTCTGCGACGATCCGCAAAGCAGCCATGAGAACACATGGCAGTCATGGGGCTTCAGGTCTAGATGCGGATGAATGGAGAAAGATCTTGACCAACTATGGACAATTTTCAATAGATCTGTGCAAAACTATTGTCCAACTCGCGCAACGACAAATGCCCAGGCATCCGCCCTATTTGAATTGGAGAAGTTCTCAGACGGATTATCGGCAGATGCATAATCAGATGCATCTCAAAAGATCTCCAAACGATTGGCGATGCAACCCAACTATGTCTTGGACAAAAATGTGGAATTCAGTACGCTATACATTTGCTTAGAGAAACATACCAGCAACCAGAAACTGAAGCTATCCTCCCAATTGATGCACCAAAAACCTTCAATGCGCTCAATAGGAAACTCTCTATGCGGAATATTGACAGAATCTGTCCTTCGCTAACATCAGTCTACAATTCATATATTTACGCGTCTAAACTATTTGTCAATGGTGAAACCCTACTATCCTAAGAAGGAACAACACAAAGCGACCCAATAGCCATGGCAATGTATGACATTTCAATCATGCCAATGATCAGAAAGTTGAATCCATCAATCGTTCAAAAATGGTACGCTGATGATGGCAGCATGGCCGGGACACTTCCCGATTTGCTGGATGCCTTCAAGACCCTCGAAACAATAGGGAAAGCCTTCGGCTATTCTGTTAATGCCCCGAAATGTCAACTGATAGTGAAAAACTGCTTACGTAAGAAGGCGGAGCGCATATTCAAGAACTCTGAAGTCGAGATTACTGATGGTACTCGAGTTCTGGGATCAGTAATTGGGGAAAGAAGAGCCTGCGCGGAGAAAACGAAAGATTTCACAGAGAAAATGATAAACATAATACAAAAATATGCAAAGTTCGCCAAAACATAATCACAGAATGCCTACGCATGTCTGACCAAAGGCCTGCAAAGTAAATTGACATTCATGTCCAGAACAACACCAGATATGCACCAAAATTTTGACAAAATCGAGAATCATATTAAAACGGAACTGATTACAGCCATCACTGGCAAACCCAATCCCGATGAATTAATGCGGAAATTGTTGGCTCTGCCCCTCAGACATGGAGGTCTGAATATACAACATCCAGATCAGCGACTGAATGACTACACGAACTCATGTCTAATTTCCGATGCCTTTGCAGTCTGTCGAGAAGACGAATCTCAATTAAGCAAATTAACGATACAGATAAGACAACAGAACTCGAAGTCCTTAATTGAGCGCAGAAACCAAGTACTGATGTGGACGAAAACGAACAATTCATTGTGACATTAGCTTCAGAGAAGGGTTTGTCCAATTGGTTAAATGCTCTGCCACTTAAAAAATACGGATTCAACAAGAATAAATCAGAATTTCGAGATAGGCTGCGTTTGAGATATCATTGGGACCTTGAGAGATCCCCCGAACATTGCGCATGTGGAGAAAAAAGGACAATCGCACACTCCCTCCACTGTCCGAAAGGAGGATTTACTCACCTGAGGCATATCGGAATCCGTGATAGTTTCGGAGAGTTGTTGAATCAGGTTTGCCATGATGTAGAAATAGAGCCGAAACTTCTTCCGCTTCAAGGCGAGAGCTTTGCAAGCAACTCAGTAAGCAAAGATGACGAGGCTCGACTCGACATTAAAGCAAATGGATTGTGGGAGTCACGATTGCACCGTACCTTCTTCGACGTCAAGGTCTTCAATCCGCATGCCAAATCATGTCCAAAAAACACCAAGGACGCTTACAGGTATCATGAATCACTAAAGAAACTGAAATATGAAAAGCGGATTGTTGAGGTTGAACAGAGCTCCTTCACGCCACAGATATTCTCATGTACTGGCGGAGTGAGTCCCATCACGAACGAAATCATCACAAGGATAGCTCAGAAATCGAGCCACAAACGAGAAGAGAGTTTTAGCGATATTGTTAGTTACATACTGACGAGGTTAAGCTTTGCTCTTCTACGAAGCTGCCTCCTATGCATAGGCTGCAAAGTTTTAAAAAAACCGGAACTTACCGAATCATCCATAGGGGCCATTATAGTAGAGGGAAGGCTCAAATAATTTTAGTTTCTAGACGCGTTGATTATTACTGTCATCTAATGTTCCTTGCATTGCTATTATATGTCTTCCTGAAGCTATTTAATAGTTACTCTTTGTTGTACCACCGTGTTAAACTGAATTCACGCTTTTCTCCTTTTAAATTATATACACCTGCTAATATTGTTCTATGTACCTTTAATGTACGTGCTTTTCTTAACGCTAGCTTCTATTTGATTTGTAATTTGTTGTACCACCGCGTTAAACTGAATTCACGCTTTTCTCGCAACTATCCCTGGGAGAGCTTTTAATCCACTGTTATTCAATTTATTCTTAATAGTAAGTTAGGTTTCTAATAATTGCTTTTCTCGTTTTAGAACAAAATGTCTGCTGAAGGTGTGGAAAGCAAACAGGTAATAATTCCCTTAAATTTGAAATGACTCAAGAAATATTGACTCATATTCGATTCTTAACTAATTTTTGGTCTCAAATGATTGTGAAGATACGAGAGTGTTGCAGTGATCAAGTGACTCTGAAAGTTAATGATTTATTGTTAATTTTAGATTTTCGTCGAAATTGGACGAGTAGCTCTGATCCAACAGAAGAGGTACAAAAATAAGTTGGCCGTAATTGTTAATGTGATCGACCAAAGACGCGCAATCTGTGATATATTCCACCCTCACGGCAAAGATGTTCGTTTGGTTGCAAGAGCATCGATCGCGCTCAAAACAATGAGATTGACAAAGTTGGTAGTCAAAGGCATCCAGTGGAATTCGCACTCAAAATTTGTGACTGACAAATATAAAGAGGCAGATATTCAGGAGAAATTCCAGGATACGCAGTTTTACAAAGCATGGCAGAATAAAATGAAGGTTTGTCGTGATTTTTTTTCTTTCCTTCCCAGTCTAGTCCGTATTAAACTTTGCGCCCCTAACTGTATATGAAGATTCAGATTGTTTCCGTTTGTGCCCCCCCCCCCCAGTCCAGAGGGTGCATATTATTTGTACCCCCCCCCCCCCCCCCAGAAGCACGCCATATTTGTACATAATGATTTACTATGCAATGACACCTACTCTGTAACTTGGGGGGGGGGGGGGATTTTCATAGCAGCAAGTGAAATTCAGCAACAAGTAATTGAGCTCAATTGTTTAAAAAAAGCGTTTCTTTACGCAAAGGTCTGTAATTGCATCGTGATTTTGTTCAACCTCTGCCTGTATAGATATTGGTGGCCGCCGTATTGGCCGGCAGGGCGTTTAGCCGACAACCAAAAAAATGAGAAATTTAGCCGACAATTTAAGTAAAATGAGCAATAAAACTTATTGTGAAGCTGTGATTGGTCAATTTAAAACACTATTTCGTAAGCGGATAAATATACCGCAGTTTTTTCATCAACTAGTGTAACGAAGGTCTATCAATTAGTGTAACAAAGGTATTTAACCGCATCTGGCCATGCCTCGCGGGCCATGGCCATGCCTCAGCGGCCCATGGCCATGCCTCAGCGGCCCGTGGGACTTGATATGAATCTATCACAACCGAACTACTGATTTATGGACCAATGAGACTTTTATGACCAATTATGATAAAAGTGTCGGCTAAATTTCCCATTTTTTCCTTGTCGGCTAAACGCCCTGTCGGCCAATTTTCCTAGCACCATAGATATTGTACTTATTGGCAAACTAGTCGTGTGATAACTTTTGTGTGTTTCAGAGAGACAGCCTGAACGATTACGAGAGGTTTAAGTGTGAATACATCAAGAGAAAGGTAGGATAATTTTTTGTGGTTTTTGCTCAATTTTTTTCTGCATATCCTATTTTATTATTTTTTTTACATCATATTGAGGTTTTGTATAATTACCGAGGTATTAATTTGCGAGTTGCATCGATGGCAGATTAGTAAGCTGTTGATGCCATTCTAATCCCTCTATGTGCATTTTAGCGGTTTGCCATCATCAAGAAGAAAATGGCTGAGCTCAAGAAGGCAAAGACGGTTGCAGCAAAATAGAGGACTTTGTTGACTCAAGAACCAGCAGGCTGATTCCAATAATGACCGTCATTTTTGTTTGAATCATAAAACTGTTCTTGATTATAATTTGATTCGGTTGGCAAATTGTAACGCTAATTCAATAGTCTTCAACTGATATTTTTCTACTTTTAGTTAGATTGACCATCGGAACGCCAAGTTAAATATTATAGAATTAGTTCGGAGATTCGCAGATTAATTTCACGACAACTACCTTTGCTGTTTCAATACTTCGCTGATGTAATAAAAACAAGAACAAGGTTGAATTACGTTGATTTTTAACCTATGGATCGAAAATTCTTGATTTACAGCTGTATAACAGTTTGGATGGATTACAAATTTCTAGCTAATGACAAGGTTTTTCTTTCAGAACTAAATGAATTTTGAATAACAATGAATCTTTGCTGCGCTGGAGTCTTGAACAACCATTTTCATTCTCTCAGCGACAAGATACTTCTGAAGGCAAATTTATCTGAAGCGGAATTGTGTCCGGATATAAATCGAGTTGTTCTGACAAAGTGTACCAATCAGAAGATTTTTGATTCTCTTGGATACTTTGACCGAGATCTGAGCAAAGTTGTTCTGTTTAATGAAGAAGCACTTTATTACAAAGAATGCGGTTATTTGAGAGTTGTTTACAAAACAAGAGATTTGTGCTTTGCGGAGCTGTTGTCATTGCTGTGCATTGAGCCCTCGAAATATTTTGTTTACAGTTATATGAAAAACCTGGGTTATAATTTGAAGCCATTCGATGCATGCCACTTAGTGGTTACCACAGAAGATGAAAATTTTGACAATTTAGGTACAAGTTCTGATGAAATCGGCCCTTGTGTAAACAATTTGGCTGCTAGCGAAAACGAAGTATCTGAATTGGAAACGGCATTGAGCAAAGTGAGCGCAAGCACGAAATTTTTTTTGCTCATAGTCTCCTGTAACAAAAAGTTAACAAGTGCTTTCGGACTTTAGGTGAGATGATTCTTCATACTTAGTTCAGGATTTGCGAGAGTTGTGTTCTACAATCCGGTATTCTACAAGTTGTTTTAATGCTATTTTTCGTTTGTTTTTTTTTTGAGCGGTTTGTCGTCTGAGCGGTTAAAGTGTTCTTCCTGTGAAACAGGATACCTAAGTGGTTAAATTCGGTTTTAAATTGCTATGCAGTTATCTTTGAACTTTACTAGTCTAATTGTGTGGTTCATTAAAACAGCTGTGTGAAAACAGCATATTTTCATGTTGTAACAATCGATTTTGGTTCGCCAGCTTCCTCACCCCGCCTATTACCAGGTGAGGCTAGCCTCCGTGAGCCCACGCTAGCTCTAAAACAAACTAGCTAGCCACATCAGTCATTTGAGAGCAATTTGTGCGACATTAGTAGGTTACGTGTTAACCCCGTGCTTTACATTTTAATGTTCAACAAATATATTTGTGAAGCTAATAATTGGGATACATTATTAAACTCATAACTAAGTTTGTCTGTATCCGCTATTAGAAATAGATGCAGAAAGGAGGCATTGTACAAAGAAAGTTCTGAAGGAAAAACGATTCTTCAGAAAGCGAGGATTTATCATTTCCTGTCCCTTCTTTTTATTAATAGCTGCGAAAGTGATAAAAAAGCGGGGAGCTTTTGGCCTTCACTCGATTTTTTTATTTCGTCGACAAGATGTTTGGCCACCACATGAGGTTACACTCCTCTGTTTCGGCTTTTGCGAAGTAGGCTTTGTTGGCTTATGGAGTTTAACGATTTTTGGCTCACGATTGAATTATTGCTTTCCTACAAATGTTTTCAAGCAATGGTTTTTCATGACGGATCTGATTTTCTTTAATATATGGCCGTTCTGTTGATGGAGAATATGCACTTTTTTGATATGAAGTCATTTGAGTTAAAAGCTGGAACCTTACTTTTCAAAAACAGCCGTAGCCCCTATCTGTCTCCTCCGTTTCCTACAATTTTAAATTACAAGATGCTGGTGAAATGTCAACACTGAAGGACTTCGTTGGCACTAAAACACTTGACTCTTTTTGTCGAACTCAGTGCGGTGTAAAGAGTTTTCAACATAAAGGACAATAGTAGGCTGACTAATGACTTTCAGTTCCCAAAAAAGACTGTGAATGAAACAGGACATGCCTTTAAGTTTATAGTAGAGAAGCAGTTGAATACTTTTACCCTCTTTATAAGTTTGTTTGCTTTGAGGATTTTCAGTTATCACAGAGTGGACTATTTCCCTAGAGTCACACATTAAAATTGTGTCGAATTCTCTCTGCACGTTCGGCAGTCGCAATGAAGCTGCCATGTGCAGATATTTTGACCGCAAAAACTTTCATTAACAAACTTCCACATTTCCTTGAACACTCGTTTTTTCAATCCCTTCGGGTTGAGAAAATCTATTTTTTTATTCAATCCGTTAACTATGTTGCATGTCTTGAAAACGAATTCGCCTCTCGCCTTTTCAGTTCTGGTTTCGTAAATTAAACAGTTTGTGCTTCTTCTCGGAAGCTCGTTCTTAAGTTTAGCAAGTATCAGGATATCATTCAACTGGATATACATAGGAAGAGGTAAGACATTCAGTATCCTGAGTTGGTTGATTTATGGTTCATGGCGTGCAGTCAAGATCCAAGTTGCGGCTTCCTTTTGAAATTTTTCCAGTTTGCCATATCTGTTCTTATCTGCGCACAATTAAGACCATACATTAGGACTGGTAACACCAGCAATTTTGTACCAACCGAGTTTAGTGAATGGTTTTACTTCTTTCGCAACATTTCTTCGTAGACTACATAACACTTTGTTGGCTTTTATCAGCCTGTATTCAATATGACATGAGCAGTTAAGTTTCCACATACCATTACACCCAAGTTTTTCACTTCTGTTTGTTGTTTCAATTTTTGGCACATATTTGGTATGTCTCATCCTTTCCTCTGCAGGTTTGATTCGTACATTCGTCTAGGGCCAAGGTCATTCCATTTTCTGCTACCCACATTTCGATCGAATTCAAGTCTTCCTGTACTTCTTCACGCTTTTTGCCTTCAGAAAGAATTTTTAAATCGTCAGCAATGATGTAGGGCTCGCTGAACTTTTTACTACATCTGGTAAGTCTCTTATGAAAATGCAAAAGTGTAATGGTCCCAGCAAAGATCGTTGTGATGCACCGCTCGTTACATCTAGTTCGTCCGATTAGAAGTTTTCCACCCTTAAGTATTGTTTCCTTTCCGTTAGGTAGTCGAAAAGCACTTTTTTCAGCAGCTGATAATGGTACTCTGTCAAATGCCTTTGAAAAGTCAGTGTTAAAAACAAGAACATCATTATCCACACCATAAACTATCGCTTCATAAATTTGTTTCAAAAAGAAATCACATTTGTCAGAACTAATCTTTTCCTTACAAATTTGTTGATCTGCGCACAAGTAGATCGTGAAGTGTCGATAGAGTGCTTAATAAATGCATTTTTCCAGTACGTTACTATCTATGATTAGTAGAGAAACTGGGCGGTAGTTTTCCACAAGACGTTTCATCTTTTTTTGCAAATAGGTGTTTCGGATGCAAGTTTCCAACAGTCCGGAATTTTCCTTAGTTGTTTGATGTTCTTGACTAATTTATGCGTGTTTTTGCTCATTGATTTCAGTTTTCTGGAAAAAGAACGGTTGAGAGTCATTTGGACCCCGTGATATCCGAGTGTCAAGATCATTTAAGATGTTATAGACTACTACTCTAGAAGTGTCGAAGTTTTTCAGTTCTGGGTCTTTGCATTTTAAGTCCTCAATTTTGAAATAAATTTGGGTGAGAAGACCGAATAAAAAAACTCGATTGAAAAATGATTGAAAAATTTAGCTTTTTCCTGGAGATTCGACGTGGATTTTCCGTCCTTAATAGTCACGTTTGGCAGACTTTGGATTTTTTGGGACTTTTCAGTTGTTTTAAATTTTTGTTTATGTACCATGAGATTTTCCTGGAACTCAAATCTTTCTTTTTCGGCCATGCTAGTAATCTTCTTTTGGAGCTTTGTAACTTGATTTCTCCTGTACCTTGTTGGTCTGTGCTCTAACAATTGTTTTAGTGTCCTGAGGTTTTTCATCAAATTGGATGTCCCAGAAGATATCCAAGGATGCAAGTTTTGGCGGTGCCTTGTTCTTAGCGCAACGTGGATGTCAATCACTCTGTCAAGATATTCATAGGTCTCCTGGCAGATTTTTTTTTATGTTAGTATGGCAGCATGGTACAAACTCGGTAAATTTTGGAAACTCCAAAAATTTCTTATGCCTGGTTATGGATGTTTATGAGGGCACTCTTGTATGATGTTTATTGCCTCCTGGTCCGAGCAATCGAAGACTTTCGGGACTACAAAATGTTTGCCTACTTGCTGAGGGAAAATTGATTTCGCCTCATATTAAAGTTGCTCTTGTTCTGCCGTTCAAATTTTTCATGGTTTTATCAAAATCTTCATGTGTATCTGTAATTGCTCGGTATCGGACGATTGTAAAATATGCAGATCGCTCTTTCTGTTTTGTCTATTTTTACTTTAACTGCAATACAGCATTCTTGTAATTCAGTTTTGATTGATTCTGAGTCAATTTCGGTTTTTACTGCTATTAGCACACCACCGTGTGCACTCTTCTCATCAGTTTTACCTTCTCTATCTGATCTATATAGAAAGTAATTGTTGAGCAGTAATTCGGATGACTCAAAATTTTTGGTTAACCACGTCTCTGTCAAACAGACTATGTTGTAATCAAAGAGAGTGACAGCATTCGATAATTTGTACCTTCTAGTTATGTTTAGTAGACTTCTTGTGTTCATGTAGAGAATTTTAACAAAGTTTAGTCACGAATCCGTTCTTTCGCTTGATTTTTTCTCCACTTTTTCCCCGTCATTAAAGAGTTCAAAGTTTCGAATTTTCAGTTTCTCTTTTGAACACCATTGTTTATGAGTTATCTCCTCTTCTTTAGACACATGTTCTCTCTGACAGAGTCTTCTTTGGTAAGCGCTGGGAGGAGATACACTTCCGTCTCAGCCAGCTATTTTCTCTTTTCTTGTGCTTTAGCCAGTACCATTCTGCATATTTTTGTTTGGAAAAGTGACCAATAACTTGCGGGGTTTGGTTCGGTTTTGTCAAACTTTCCCTGCCCTTTCAGTTCTAATATTTGGGCCCTCATTCCTATTTCTTTCAACACTTCTCTCACTTCTGTTGTTGGGACAAAATTTTCTGACTTGCTCTTCTCAGCGTCTTCAGTTATCCCTTGGAATCTCACCGATTTTCCGATATTGTGATCTTCGTTCTATTCGTCCCTTATCTGACCCATTTCAGGCAGAATTTGTTGGCTGCTCGGCAATGGCCTCAGCGTAACTCTTACCAATATTGTCGCAGATTGTTTTGGCTGCCGAATCCACTTTATTTGCAACCAACTTCGTCGGTCTATCTTCCATTGACACTCGTCGGTCATTTAATCCCTGTCTCTTCGTCTAGTTTTTCATTGATTTTTTCTACTGTCCTGCACCTTATGAAGCTATCTCTTTCGTTATTCTCGATACAGGTGTTGCAGAGCAACGTAGCTAGTTGTTCTAGTTCCTTTATTCCGTTTAATGCAACCTGAGATAAACCAGTGCAGATGGGTTTTAGGTGCATGTGGGCATTGCATGATACGCAAACGTATTTTTAGCGGACTGATTTATGGGCTTTTTGCATGTAACATTGATTTTAATTTTGAAAGATAAGAAAGCAAAAGATTTTGTTACTCGAGGCGGAGAAGCAGACCTGAACAACGGAGCTCAGTTCCTTTTCCCCGAACGGACTAATTTACCTCTACTCAGGACCTGAACAACAAAGCTCAGTTCCTATTCCCCTCAATGATAACTTTCGGACCCGGACAACAAAACCCAGTTCCTAAGGTTCTTCTTTTCCGACTTCTGCTATCTTTCGTTTTTTGGCACGTTGTTTCGATGAAGGCTTTTTCTTCGTTAGAAGTTTACCGAGGTCAAGGTAGTTGTTAACAACAATTTCAAGAGTATGCTATTCAAGGAAGTCAATCTGGTGCAGATGATGATACTCTTCCACTAAATTGGGGTCCTATTTCTTTTGGACAGAAGAGTTTACTACTTGTAATTTATGCATGATTTTGCTCATTGATTTCAGTTATCTGTAAAAACACGGGTCGGTAGCCATTTGGACGCCGTGATTTCCGAGTGTCAATATTATTTAAGATATTATAGATTAGTACTCTAGAAGTATCGAAGTTTGTCAGTTCTGGGACTTTGCAAGGAATCAAAAGATTTTGTGACTCTAGGCGCAGAAGCAGACCTGAGTAACGGAGCTCAGTTCCTTTTCCCCGTACTGGCTGGTTTACCTCGACTCAGGACCTGAAAAACAAAGCTCAGTTTCTAGTCCCCTCAATTATATTGTTTGGATCTGAACAACAAAACCCAGTTCCTAGGTTTCTTCTTTTTCGACTTTGCTATCTTTCTTTTTTGGCACGTTGTTTCGATGAAGGCTTCTTTTTCTTCGCTAGAAGTTTACCGAGGTCAAGTTCGTTGTTAGCAACAATTGCAAGAGTATGCAATTCAAGGAAGTCAATCTGGCGCCGATGATCATACTCTTTCACTAATTCGGGCTCCTGTTTTTTCTTTTGGACAGAAGATAGTTTACTACGTGCACAACAGGAATCGATATTTTAGACTCTAAATCGTTGAAGATATCAGGTGTGCTTTCTCGTTTGGTGTATACTCTTCCCCGTTGTTCGCGGTAGCGATTTGATTTCTTTAATTAACCTTTCAATATCAAAGGGATTCCGCTCATCATGGCGATGTTCGCTTATCGTGTTGTTAATTGCGTTGTGCCAAATTATCACGTTTCCCTCGACTTTTCAATATTTGATGTACCGTGTTGTTCGGATTCTTTGCTGATGGATTTAAACAGGCTCTGTGCTCACTGTATACGTGTTGAGACAATATTTGCAAGGTCAATCAACTCTTGATCTCTTCTCGAACCGAGAGCTTGATGCAGTGAACTTGCTCCAATTATCAATACCATTTAGGGGTCACCACGGGTACCCCGAAAAACATATAGCCTGAAACTATTTTATGAACCAATGAGAACGTTTCATTAACATTGCCTGAGCTTTACTACTGTTTCACTACTTGCTTAAATACTCCAAACCTGAAAATTTATCCGACGTTAAGAACTGCTCAAAATGATCCATCCTAAAAGAACTCCATCACATATAGATAGTGCATGCTTAGATGTCTTTAAAAAGATCAATGAATGTCATCTTTAGCGGTGCCAGTTAAAATAGTTCGAAGTGAATAGGAACAATAAACGAAACATACTTGAGACAACAATTAAGCATAGGAAAACACAAAAGATGTTAATAGCCCGAGTTGTTGGAATTGATAGCTGGATGTTATTGGTTTCGTCTGGGTCTTTAATTTGTTCTCGCAAGTATTTGTTCTCGCGTATTTTGTTTGTCCTCGCATATATTGTTTGGATCTGGACAACAAAACCCAGTTCCTAAGTTTCTTCTTTTTCGACTTTGCTATCTTTCTTTTTTTGGCACGTTGTTTCGATGAAGGCTTCTTTTTCTTCGCTAGAAGTTTACCGAGGTCAAGGTTGTTGTTAACCATTTCAAGAGTATGCATTTCAAGGAAGTCAATCTGGCGCAGATGATCATACTCTTTCACTAATTCGGGCTCCTGTTTTTTCTTTCGGAAAAAAGATAGTTTACTACGTGTACAACGGGAATCGATATTTTAGACTCTAAATCGTTGAAGATATCAGGTGTGCTTTCTCGTTTGGTGTATACTCTTCCCGTTGTTCTCGGTAGCGATTTGATTTCTGTTTTTAACGTGTCACTATCAAGGGGATTCCGCTCATCATGGCGATGTTCGCTGATCGTGTTGTTAATTGCGTTGTGCCAAATTACACGTTTCCCTCGACTTTTCAATATTTGATGTACCGTGTTGTTCGGATTCTTTGCTGATGGATTTAAACAGGCTCTGTGCTCACTGTATACGTGTTGAGACAATATTTGCAAGGTCAATCAACTCTTGATCTCTTCTCGAACCGAGAGCTTGATGCAGTGAACTTGCTCCAATTATCAATACCATTTAGGGGTCACCACGGGTACCCCGAAAAACATATAGCCTGAAACTATTTTATGAACCAATGAGAACGTTTCATTAACATTGCCTGAGCTTTACTACTGTTTCACTACTTGCTTAAATACTCCAAACCTGAAAATTTATCCGACGTTAAGAACTGCTCAAAATGATCCATCCTAAAAGAACTCCATCACATATAGATAGTGCATGCTTAGATGTCTTTAAAAAGATCAATGAATGTCATCTTTAGCGGTGCCAGTTAAAGGAGTTCGAAGTGAATGGGAACAATGAACAAAACATACTTGAGACAACAATTAGGCATAGGAAAACACAAAAGATGTTAATAGCCCGAGTTGTTGGAAGTGATAGCTGGAGGTTATTATTGGTTTCGTCTCGGTTTTTAATTTGTTCTCTCGAGCATTTGATCACGAACCGAGAAGCGTAAGGTTGATTTTCCACTGAATTTACCACTCAGTAGATGAATTTGTGTGAAAGGACTTATGTTCGCTTAAAAATTAATTAGATAAATTTTTAAGAATATTTAATTATAGTTATTGTTCTCTCACGCTGGAAAGTTAATACGCTATAATGACTGAAAGATATTCTTATTGTTTCAAAACTTTTGTTTGTCCGCGTTTTTTCAAAACTTTGTTAGAAGTTACGGCTCAAGTTACAAACCAGAATTTTGATTAAATTGAATAGAAACTTTGTCTTCAATCCTAGGAATCTTTTTGAACTAAAGGTCTCTGCTGTCTTTTTCACGGCTATTTTTGAGCAATATACCAGCTATGTTTGCAGTTTTTGATGTTTAAACGGTAAACATTCTTTTAAAATGCTATAAATTTGAATGCGAATTAGGATCACAGTAGGAGGAAGTCTCAGAATTTTAGTTCAAATTTTGGGGAGATTTCGGCGAAGTTTTTTGTTTTGCAACTATTCCAAAGTTTTCATCTGCACTTCATCAAAAAGAAGTTTAATAAAAAAGAATCGAAGCTGCTCAAAATTATGCAAATGAAGAATCCAATTGAACATTAACAAATTTCCATTAAAAACTGTTTGTAAACTCCAATTGAAAAACTATCGGTTGAATTTTGATGTTTTTCAACTATATCCGTCATTTTTTTCAGGAACATTGGAATGGAATCTTAAAGTGAAAGATTCAGTTGTAAAAGTATATATCCTGTGGAATGAGTTTTAATGTCACCAATGGAAAACTGTAAACACTTAACTTTCCGGCCGTGAGCTTTTTGATTTGATTTGCGCTTCATTTTGAAATATTGACCTTCAAAATATTTATCCTTTTTATCGTCGGTGTAACCGTTTTTAAAACAAAAATTGGAAAAATGCCTTTCTACGGCCTTTTCCGTTGGAACAGTATCTTTTTCAAAACTCTAAAGCTATTTTCAGTCAAAATTTCTTCGGGAAAGTTTTGATTACATATGATCCAGAACAATGACGCTGGCAACAACGTTGTGAATTATGTGAAATCCGCTTGCGGAACACTGTAACTATCTAAAGGAAACCCAAAATCGAAATATTACTTGAAAACTAACAGACTGTGTGATAGAAAAACTGTAATCACATATCAATAAAACAACAAACCAATGAACAATTTTCACACAGTCTACTGAATTCGAATTATGTAACGGACAATTGAATTCGAGCAATTGAAATGAGTTACATCTTTTTCCCAGAAAATACCAAGGAATACCAAGACAAAAATTACCAAGGAATACCAAGACAAAAATTACCAAGGAATACCAAGACAAGTTATTGAAATTCGAGAATCTAGCCGAGACTTTACCAACTCAACGTCAGATTCAAAGCAAATTTAGAAGAATTAAAATTGCAATTTTATTGTCGATTTCATTACAACTAGAAAACTTAAATTGTTTTGTTTTTTCTTCATAATCACCGGAACTGATAAATCCGAACGAGGACGTAAATGTTAATATTGAACCAATTGCACCAAAGTTTCAAAGTTGTTTGGACGCAAAATTGCAAAAAGCATTATAAATTGTACTTGAAAGTATGCTGTGAACAGTACATTGAGCTTAAATGTGTGTGATCATCACCAAATAACTCTTTGGAATTGATAAAGCAGCTCAAAGGTAAAGCAAAGTTTGAACATTTTCCTGTTGGCACAAAGTTGTGAATTTCGTTTCCCAATTGTTTTCATTAGCCGCTGAAAATTTGAAACAACTATATAAGCAACCTTGAAGATTGCGTTCATACTCCTTGTGTCCCTATAACAAAGGCATCTAGATATTAAAAATTTTCTTAAAATTTTTGAATTGTGAAAGTTCGAGTATTTGGATTCGATTTTGTTCAATGGGAGTGCTTTGAGGTTTTATGTTTTATGGGAGTGCTTTGAGTTCTTTGGAAAAGTTTTCGCTTTTATCCAATTATTTTTCCCGAGAATTTAACGAAAATTATTGGAAGATGTTAAGCAGTATTGCTTATCAGCCCTCGCTTTTTTTCTGGGCAGACAAAAGAGAGCATAAATCGTGTTCTACAATTTTTTAAAAATAGAGAATTTGATATTGTTTGTAAAAATTGAAAGCTATCGCAGTCATTTTTATTACTGTGCTCTGAAACAACTTTGTCGAATTTCCAGATTGCTCCAGTTTGCGCTCACTTCTTTTATTGCCTATAAATGGTTCTGTCAATCCAGAAAATTCCACGAAAATGTCCAATTGGTGGCCTACGTTACTTGAGAATGACAGTTTCTTCTCTGCGAAGTTGTCCAAAACAGATCTGAGTTCTGTTAAATCAAATTTAGGTTCGAGTTCCGCTAGTTATCCATATAAAGTCATGAAATTCATGCCCAAATGTGAATCGTGGCTTGCTTATCAGGAAAGTTTAGCAAATTTACAACGGCCTGTTATTTCAAAAACCCATGTCCAATGCGATGAACTGTTAAATTCAATTTCTGCTAACTTTGAAGGTATAACAATGCGCGAAACTTTGACAGCCGAACACTTTGACTACAGTGTATTCAACAGAGATCGAAAATATACCAGAAATCTTGCAGGATTGCCAGATGTGCTGTTAAAAGTACGTGACGTTAGTTGCCAAAATTGGGATTTTTCAGAACTGAACCTCAATTTTACTGTTATTCCTCTTGGTGTGAGTTTGGTGTTAGCTTTATATGATTGTGGAGATGTTTCCTTTTATTCAGTATCTGGAAAGAGTTGTTCATTTCCTTGAAAAATTTGTCACGCCGAAGAATGAGGGAACCACACTACTATAAGATTTTTATATAAAATTTTGTTTTTGTTGCAATGGTATGGAATATGGCCGTGTTGATTAATTTTGAATCGTGGTTTCAGACTACTGAACCATGCACTTGTAAACAAAAATTTTTACTGTAATTTTGATAAATCTTATGAAACTGATTGAAAAAGAAAACGGTTGACAAAATGACGGACCTTGATCTTCTTCAGAGCTTTGGAATTTGTTGCAGACATCGGAGATGTGAATATTAACATCAACTGACAAAATTTTGGAAATTTTTCACCAGTGATGGTCAGCTAACGAAAAGCTTCTTTGCGATGCTTTTTATGGAGCTTGAGTTTTAAAGTGAATTAAAAGTGTCATCCGCTGAACTCTATGGTGGAAAAATACGGTTGCATAAATTTAGCATCTCGAAATCTCAAGGTGGCAAAAATGTCAATATTACTTGTTTAAAGAATTTTTAACAAAAATCAAAAACAAGAATTCAGTTACAGCTGGTGGAAAGTGGAAAGAAATTATTCTATAATGGCTCACCCACTTTTGTATTGACAGGACTGTTTTAAAAAATGTATGTTTTAAAAAATGCATTTTATCATCAACAGAATTTATGCAATCCAAGTTTGATAAATTGTTTTGGAGATGACGGGTTGGAACATTGCGCAAACGCATATTACCGATCATCCTTAAGGATGATCGGTAATGTGCGTTTGCGCAATGTTCTAACCTGTCATCTCCGAAACAATTTACCAAACTTGATTGCATCTGTTGATGATAAAATGCATATCAACATACAGTTTTTAAAACAGTCCTGTCAATACAAAAGTGGGCGAGCCATTATAGAATAATTTTTTTTCCACTTTCCATCAGCTGTACCTTAATTCTTGTTTTTGATTTTTGTTAAAAATTCTTTGATCTAGTAATTTTTTACATTTTTGCCATCTTGAGATTTCGAGATAACTGAACAGTTGCGGTTTGAGGACAAACCAATATTTTAGGCTTTTTAAGTAGGAAAATTTTCTACTGAAAAAGTGATCTGCTGAATCAAAGACTAGAGGCGAGATAAATCAGTTTACTTGTTGAAAATTTTGAATGGTCGGGACAGATCCAAACTTCCGAATACAATTGTAACCAACAACACCTTTGATAAAGGGGACTAGCACAACTAGTTAATTATACGAGTTAATTATGCACCGCGCAAATTTCCTGAGAAAAGCCGATTCACTGATTACTCTCAAACGAAATTTGTAGCAATTATATTAGTCCTGGTGGTCTTTTTTAAATGCAACTGTTCGCTTGACCGATTTTTCGTCTGACCCATTTGACTTTTCGCCCTTAAAAACAACATAAACAGGTAGCACCCAAATGGCATTATGAGCTGTTAGAGCCTCATCAGCTCAGTTTCAGCTCAACAAACTGTTTTGGAGACATACTCATAGTGTGAAGGGCGGTTCTTAGAGGTTGAAGACACCCCCACTTAATTCACCCCCCCCCCCCCCCACTATTGCCCCCACCCGCCCAAAATCTTTTGAGCCCAAAATATTGCATTTCTTGTTTTTCGTCATTTTTCCGTTTTTTGTTGGACCTGTCTACAATTGAGGCTGCTTAAAGTTGATAAAGATCTTTTCAAGACGTATGACCTTCTAAAAGCTATATATGAAGTTTTGGTACTCCAAGCAAAAACAATCAAATTTATACTAATTTTCACAATTTTTTCAAGATTTGTTGGAAATGTTTGACATATGAGTTTTTTCAGCCCTAGTTGTCAACGAACCTCCTCTATATTTTGAAAATAGGTAACTGAATAGTTTTTAGGGTATTGGAATGGTTTGCAACTTTTTAAGGTCACGAATTTTAAGGTTTTTTTGACAAAACTTGCAATTTCTTTCAGTTATTTGACATTTATTGTCTTGATTCTAGTTTTCACAATTCAGCCGCAGGGAGTCGCCGGTCGTTTGGGAGCAATTCGCCCGACTTGAGTTGGTTATGTTTTAATAATTGTTTTAAAATTTTGCCATCCCTAAAATGTAAACGTCAGTTAAAAGAAGTGATAGCACGAGTTGCTCTTAAATTGTAGCCTTGTGCGCGAACTAGAAAGTAATGGAGTAACGACAAACAATTTTTTCTACTATTTTTTAGTAAAGTAGAATACTTGGTTTCAATCAAAAATTTTTTACATTTGACTAACGCATAGAAAGATCAACATTTAATCTTCATAATACACCATATAATCAATGAATCACAAATTTCCGTGTAACCCTTTTTCAAGTTTTTCCATCCCCAGGGCCATGAAAACCTCCTTTAGGGTTTGATAAAATGTCACTCAAAAATTGTTTTTGGCCATGGAATAGTTGTCAACTTTCTAATATTTAACATTTTAGCAATTTTTTGATAAAACTTGCAATTTTTCAATTTTCTTGAAAAGTTTAGTCCTTAGGGTTCTGCAGCCTCAAGAGCCGGGGAACCTCCTCCGGGGATTATAATAGGCTACTATACAATTCCTAGATGTAATGGAATTTTTTTCAAGATTTTAACGACTTGAGTTTTAGCATTTTTTGACAAAACTTGCACCTTATTTTCAATTTTTTGTTGTCAATTTTTTGTCATTATTCAAGTTTTTGCAAACCTCGGGGCGAGAAACCCTCCCCATTAAGTTACCCAAATTTTTAAATTTCCATCCAGTAGTTTACAACTTTTAAACATCACAAATTTTAGCAATTTTTTGGTAAAGTTTAGAATTTTCAAGTTTTTTTATGAAATTTGTTGTCATTTTGTAGGTTTCTCGAGTATCAGGAGCCAAGGAACCTCCTCTATGATTTACTAACAAAGTTACTTTTTTCTCTTTTTAATGGAAAGTTTTATTATAACGAATTTAAGTATTTTTTGTAATTTATTTGCAAATCAAAATATTTTTTCCGGCATCAGGGGCCCAGGGCTGCATATCTTCTAGAGTTAATGGAAAGGTTAGCAGTTTTTTTGACGCGAGTTTTGGCAATTTCTTGATGAAATTTAAATTTTCAATTGTTTCGGGAATTTATGTCCCAAATTTATGGATCTTTGAGCCAATGAAATCATTTAGGTCTTGAAATTGTGATACCGGATACTCTCACGAGACAATGAAATGGTTCTGAAGATAATTTTTCGATTTATAGCAAGATTCTATTAAAATCTGCCAATGTTTCTAATTTTTGTCTTTTTTCTTTTTTTAACGATCAATACTGGCCAAGGAAACTCTTAAAAGTCTTACATATCAGAACTCCAGAGACAAAAAATGTTTCAAACTTTTTTCGCTGCGGAATCTGGGAACATTTTTCGCTGCGACACTCACGAGACGATCAAATGGTTCCGAAGATATATCACGAATTATGGCAAGATTTTGTTAAAATTTGCAATTTTTTAAAAGATTTTTTGTCCTTTTCTTAGTTTAACGATCATTACTGACCAACGAAACTTTTTAAGTCTCGCAGATGGGTTACATGACAGAACTCCAGAGACAAAACATTGTTTTGAACGTTTTTCGCGGCAAGATCTGGAAACTTTTCCAAATTTTGCACTCATTTTTTTGATATGATTTAATTACAAGGCTAGAAAACTAGAATTTGCAGAGTCGATTTTCATGGAAAATATTCCTAGATATCTCTCTTTTTTGTGTGAGTCTGTTAGGTTTTGTTTTCTTCTCTTTCTCGTTCACGTTTTATATCTCACACTTTATCTCTCTCACTCTACTTTACTCTTTTGTATATGCCGCGCTTCAACTGCTGTTATGTGGCGTGATATCATCTATTGCTCTTAGCTCACTCCCCTTCAATCAGGCTAAGTTAGGATCACTAAACCCTGGCTTGCTGCCAATAAAGCTAACAACCCGCCGATCGTTTGAGAGCGATTCGCCCGACGTTAGATTCATTTGACTAACGCATAGAAAGATCAACTTTGAATCTGCACAATATACCATATAATCATTGAATCACAAGTTCCCGTTTTTTCAAGTTTTTCCATCCCCAGGGGCCTAAAAACCTCTTTTGGGTTTGATAATATGTCACTCAAAAATTGTTATTGGCCATGGAGAAGCTGTCAACTTTTTAATATTACAAATATTAGCAATTTTTTTTATAATACTTGCAATTTTTTGCAAGTTTTTTGACAATTTTAGTCATTTTTTGGGTTTCTGCAGCCTCAAGAGTCAAGGAACCTCCTCCGGGGTTTGATATCAGGTTACTGTACAATTCTAGATGTAATGGAATGTTTTTCAAGATTTCAACATCACAAATTTTAGCAATTTTTTTTGTAAAATTTGCAATTCTCAAGTGTAAGTTTTTGTCATTTTATAGGTTTCTCGAGCATTGGGAGCCAAGAAAACTCCTCTAGGATTTAATAATAAATCACTCTATTGTTTCTAGATGTAATGGAACGTTTTAATATCACGAATTTAAGTATTTTTCATAAATTATTTGCAATTTAAAATGGTTTTTCCGGCACCAGGGGCCCAGGACCTCCTCAAGTTTTGATAATAAGCTGCTGCATATCTTCTAGAGTTAATGCAAAAGGTTATCAATTTTTTTGACACAAGTTTTGGCAATTTTTTGATAAAATTCAAATTTTTAAAATTTTCGGGAAATTATCATGTCCCAAGTTTATGGATCTTTGAGCCTGTGAATTTTTTTAGGGCTTGAAATAGGGATACTGGATAGTCTCACGAGACAATTGAATGATTCTGTAGATAATAATATCACGAATTGTAGCAAGATTTTTTAAAATTTCGATTGTTTTTAATTGTCCTTTTTCTTAGTTTAACGATCATTACTGACCCAGGAAACTCTTTAAGTCTTGCAGATGGGTTACTTGACAGAACTTCAGAGACAAAAAATGTTTTGAAAAGTTTTTTCGCTGCGAAACCTGGAAACTTTTCTTTCAAATTTTGCACTCAGTTTTTTTTTATATGATTTAATTAAAATGCTAGAAAACTAGAATTTGCAGAGCCTATATACACCAAGGAAGATATTCCTAGATCTCTCGCTCTCTCTTTCTTTACGTCTCCTAGTTTTTGTTTCCTTCTCTTTCTCGCTCACATTTTCTCAAAGTTTATCTCTCTCTCTCTCTCTCTTTTTATGTGCTGCGCTTCAGGTGCTGTTCTGTGGCGTGATATCAACTATTAGTCTTAGTTCACTCCCCTTCAATTAAGCTAAGGCTAGGTGCACGAAACCTTGGCTTGCTGCTGACGATTGTAATCATCCGCCGGTCGTTTGAGAGCAATTTGCCCGTTATGCTTAATAAGTCCGTTTTGTTTAAATGAATGTTTTCTTTAAAATTTTTAAATGAAATGTAAACGTCAAACAGTTTAAAAGAAGTGATAGCACGAGTTGTTCTTCGTAGCCTTTTGTGCTAGGCAGAAAATAATGGGGTAACGACAAACATTTTTTTTCTGCAGCAATTTACTAAAGTAGACTAATTGGTTTCAATCAAAAATTTTTTCCATCAATTGACTAACGCAATAGAATGTTTTTCAAGATTTCAACATCACGAATAGACAAAACTTTTTCATTTTTTTTGATGTTTTTTGTCATTATCCAAGTTTTTTTTAACTTCGGGGCGAGAAACACTCCATAATAAGTTACCCAAAATTTTAGATTTCCATCCAATAGTTTTCAACTTTTCAACATTACAAATTTTCGAAATTTCTTTGGTAAATTTGCATTTTACAAGTTTTTTTGAACGTTTTTGTCATTTTATGGGCTTCTCGAGCATCAGGAGCCAAGGAACCTTCTCTAGGATTTTTTAATAATTTACTGTGCAGTTTCTAGATGTAACGTTTTAATATCACGAGTTTAAGTGTTTTTTATAAAATTTTTGCCATTTTTTCAAATAATTTTTTGTGGCAACAAGGGCCCAGTGACCTCCTCAGGGGTTTAATAATAAGCTGCTGCGTATCTTCTAGTGTTAATGCTAAAGGTAATTATTTTTTTGACAAGAGTTTTGGCAATTTTTTGATTAAATTTAAATTTTTTTCAAGTTTTCGGGAAATTATCATGTCCCAAGTTTTTGGATCTTTATGAGCCAGTGAAGGGCTTGAAAAGGGGATACTGGATAGTCTCACGAGACAATCGAGTGGTTCTGAAGATATTAATATAACGAATTATAGCAAGATTTTGTTCAAATTTGCGATTGTTTTTAATTTTTTGTCCTTTTCTTAGTTTAGCGATCCTTACTGACCAAAGAAACTCTTGAAGTCTTGCAGATGGGTTACTTGACAGAACTACAGAGATAAAAAAAAATTTTGAACATTTTATTTTTTCGCTGCGAAATCTGGAAACTTTTCTTCCAAATTTTTCACTGTTATTTTATATGATTTAATTACAAGGCTAGAATTTGCAGAGTCGATTTTCATCAAGGAAAATATTCCTGGATCTCTCTTTCTGTGTGCCTCATTTGTTTTGTTTCCTTCTCTTTCTCAATCACGTTTTATTTCTTACACTTTATCTCTCTCTCTCCTTTACTTTTTTGTATATGCTGTGCCTCAGCTGCTGTTGTCGTGATATCATCTATTACCCTTAGCTCACTCCCCTTCAATTAAGCTAAACCTAGGCTCACTAAACACTGGCTTGCTGTTGACGAATCTAAACACCCGCCGTTGTTTGAGAGCAAATCGCCGGATGTTAGTCGGATATGTTTTAATAATTGTTTAAAAATTTTCAGTACTTGAAATGTAAACGTCGAACAGTTTAAAAGAAGTGATAGCACGAGTTGACCTTGTAGCCGTTGACCTTTGCGCTACGCAGACAGTAATGGGGTTACGACGAAGAATAATTTCTACTGTTTTCTACTAAAGTAGAATAATTGGTTTCAATCAAAAAAAATTTCCATTTGACTAACGCATCGAAAGATCAACCTTGAATCTGCTCAATATACCATATAATCATTGAATCACAATTTTTCGCTCTACGCTTTTTCAAGTTTTTCCATCCCCATGGACCTGAAAACTTCCTTTAGAGTTTGATAATATGTCACTCAAAAATTATTATTGAAGGAATGGTTGTCAAGTTTTTAATATTAGAAATTTTATCATTTTTTTTCTGAAGAGCCAAGGAACCTCCTCTTGGGGTTGATAATAGGTTACTGCACAATTTCTAGAAGTAATAGAATGTTTTAACATCGCGAATTTTAGAATTTTTTGACAAAACTTGCACCTTTCTTTTTTTGACATTTAATGTCATTGTTTAAGTTTTTGCAAGCCTCGGGGCAAAAAAAACCTCCCGAATAAGTTACTGAACACTTTGATTGGCCAACCAATAGATTTCGGCTTTTTAACATCAAAAATTTTAGCATTTTTTTTTTGAAAATTTTTGTCAATTTATAGGTTTCTCCAGCATCAGGAGCCAAGGAATCTCCTCTAAGATGCATTTGTAAAATACTGTGTAGTTTCTAGATGTTATAGAAGGTTTTAATATCACAAATTTAAATATTTTAAAAAAATGGCAATTTTTTGAATTTTTTTAGTTTTCATTTTCAGCACCCGGGACCTCCTCCAAAGTTTGATAATAAGCTACTGCATGTCTTCTAGAATTAATGGAAAAGTTATCAATATTTTCTAGACACGAGTTTCAGCAAGGTTTTGATAAAATTTTCAGGAAATTATCATGCCCCAAGTTTATGGATCTTTGAGCCAGTGAAACTATTAAAGGCTTGAAATAAGGATACTGGATGGTCTGACGAGACAATTAAATGGTTCTGAAGACATTAATATCGCGAATTATTATAAGATTTTTTTAAAATTTGCTATTGTTTTTAATTTCAATTATTTTTGTCCTTTTTTAAATATTTTTGTCCTATTCTTAATATAACGATTTTTCATGGTTAACGAAACTCTTTAAGTCATGAAGATGATTTACATGACAGAACTCTAGAAACAAAATTTAGTTTTGAACTTTTTTTCATAGCTAAATCTAGATTTAAAAGGCTAGAATGGTAGAATTAAAGGCTGAATTAAAAGGCTAGAAAAGTAGAATTTGCACAGTCGAATTTCATCATAGATAATATTCCTAGATCTCTCTGGCTCTGTGTGTGTGTCTCTTGGAATTTGTTTCCTTCTCTTTCTCGTTCACTTTTGATCTCTCACACGTTATCTCTCTCCCCTTTTTTTTACTCTTGTGGCGTGATGTCATCATCTATTAATTCCCCGTAGCTCACTGCCCTTCAATTAAGATACAGCTAGCCTCACTAAACCCTGGATTGCTATGGACAAAGGTGACCGCTCGTCGGTTGTTTGAGAGCAATTCGCCCGCCGTTAGTCGTTTATTTTTTAATAATTGTTTTCTTTTAAAATTTTCAATGCTTAAAAGGTAAACATTAAACTGTTTAAAAGAAGTGATAGCACGAGTTGATCTTTGTAGCCTTTTGTACTTAGCAGAAAATAATGGGGTAATGACAAAAATATGTTCTGCTGTTTTCTAAGTAGTAATTTACTTAACTAGAATAAGTAGTAATTTGCTAAAGTAGAATAATTGGTTTCAATCAAAAATTTTTTCCATTATTTGACTAACGCATAGAAAGGTCAACCCCGAATCTGTCCAATCTACCATATAATTGTTGAATCACAATTTTCCGTTTTATTTTGAGTTATTTTCAACCTCAATTTGAAATATGCAAGAAAAAGGTGAATAAGAAAAGTGTCATGCAATTTTCAATTTGTTTAAAAGGTCTTATAAAAAACCTGCTGTCATTTTTTGATTTTTTTAATAAAAGCTGCTGATAAATTTCCATTAATTATGATCCGTGGAATTTGCACTATATAAGAGTACAAGAGCAACCTCATTTTTTCTAATTAAACAGCAAAAAAAGTTCACCTTTTGGTTGGTATTTTAATGCAGAGCTGCATTGACTTGTCTCTTGCGTGCATCTTAGTGTGCTAAGATTTTTCATTGAGTTTTCCGAAAACCAAAAACTTAAGCATTTTGCAGTAGCTTTATGCGTTGAGCATAAATCATAACAAGGAAAAACGGAATTTAAATGAATCGTATGAAGAGAATATATCGCTCGACCAAAATGGATTTCAGAAAAATTTGGGGCAAAATATGGGCAATAAATTTGGTGGGTCGGAACAAAATGTATGACAAGGTTTAGAGCGTTTAGTCTATTTTTCGCTGAGTTTAGTTTGAGTTCAAGTTTAAATTCCGGTTTCTGGAAAGTTTATCGTTTTTCCAGAGGCATAGGGGCGCCTATGCGTCTGTTCTACTTTGTTGCCTACGATTGTACTGTGGTGAGCAAAAATCAGATGGATTGTGTAAAGTTTTAAATTCAGGGCCAGAATGTTGGCACCGTCAACCAGCTTTTACGAGAAGCAGAAACGCATTTATGAGAGGATAGCAAATTTGGAACGCGAAAGATTAGATACGGAACAAAAAGTCACAAATGCACGCATTGAATCTCATACGGCTGCTGCTGAAAACTTGTCAGGAATTGAGCGACTTCGAAAGAATGTTCGCGATGCGCAAACAAAGATAGCAGAAAATCGCGAGCTCATGCGAGAGGTCGACCGGCTTTTACTTAAGCTAGATTCAGTTTCGGATGAATGTGAATATTTAGAATCGTTGAAGAACAACATGGTCGATTATGCAAGGGAAGCTTACGAACGCTGGAGCAGTGAAGATCCGCAACGAGCTGCTAAATACTGGGCAGAAAAAGGAAAATTAGATGTCAGTTTGAATCGGAGTGATCAATCTAAAATGACGAGTCCCAAACGTGAAAACGTTCAAGATAACCGAGTTACAATGGATGCTTCAGAAAGACTTCAACAATCAAATCAACCTGAAGTTTTAGAAGCTAGTAGTTCCTCCTTGCGCAAAATTGACAGTCCTAAGAAGGGAAAGTCCCCCAGATTCAATGAGCGTGTACAAGTTGCGGAGTTTTACGAAGAATCGGAGGAAAATGTAGCTGGAGGTCTTCGTGAAACCTTCAATAGATCAAACACTAGCGTCTCTCCGGAACCTTTCAGCACTGCGAGAAGCAAAAGTCTTGAAGTTGACGATGATTTTCTGACTTCACGTGACCAGAATTTGAAAGCGCCCAAAAAGGACTTGAGCACAGGGAAAACTCGTCCGAAAAGTAGTGAACAAACACCTATGGAGTTTTTCAGCGCAAGCTCTAACCCGTCAAAATTATTGGCTGCTAAAAGTGCATCGTTTCAAGGTTTCGGAGAAATTTCAAGTGAGGAACGATTAAATCGGTCGGAAAGTGATCGCAGCTTCTCAGAGCGAAGATCATTAGACCAGAAAAACGAATTTTGTCTTGATTTAGACTCAGATTCGAATTTTGTTTTGACTGATAAACCACCGAGCGATAAGAATGTTATGCTAACATTCAAAGGTCTTCAAAGCTTGTTTCATAGAATCGAAGATTGCGTTACAGATCAGTTATCTCCTCGAGATGAAATGTATTCTGTTCGTGTCAAAGTTAGTTATGATTATTATAGTTTGGTTACTAAAGCTAATAACAATCAGTTAGAAAATGAATCGGCCCAGATTTGCAGTCAAGTTGCTTTGAAGTGTTTGCCCGATTTCTTCACAGAAGGTACATTGTTTAAACCGGGAGTCATTTTGGAGGATATTTCGACATTTTCTGACCTGGATGATTTAATTGACGCTTCTAAAAAGCCTTTGTATGTATTAATCCGTGATCATTTAAAGTATATCGCTCTCAAAAATGCCGTTGATGTTGATAATTTGTCGACTATTTTTGCGGAATTATTGGAACAAAAACATAAAGAAGATTTAAGAAGAGCGTTGAAGTTGTGCCTCGAATCAGTTCTGAAAGAGGAAGAATTCTCAGAAGCAACGTCTATTTCTGCATTCTCAACGCCTCGAAGTATCTCAAATTCACCGGCTGTTAAAAGCTCAACTCCGCGAAAGCCAATTTTGAAAAACTCCCCTTCTGTGAGTTTCGAAACGGAAGAAATGTCGAGGTCTAAAAATGGCATTAGCAAAGCTGATGCCGATAAGAAGAGTGACAAATTGAATGAATCAAAAACGTCGAAGGCTAGCACTAGCAAGAGCAGTTCAAAAGAGGCTAAAAATGATAACGAGGACGAAGACAGTTTCCCTTTCACCTCTCAGTCGCTGGATGATCATTTGGACATATCGTTGCAATCTGGAAAGGCCGAGAAAACATCGAACGCGTACCAGAGTTTGCTGAAGAATGTGTTTGGTGGTACTGACCCTACGAAGGCTAAGTCGAGTGAACGTGTTATGAACAAAAGTGATGAAGACGATAGTGATGAAATGGACGCAATTTTGGGCGGATCGACATCAGCTGGTAAGATTGGATTTTATTCGTGACATTAAAGCATTTCTTATATAGAAGTCATTCATACGTTGGAGTTGATAACTTTTTACTTCATTTGGTCAAAAGCGGTGAAAATCATATTGGTTTTGTCTGTTCGTGTGTAGGCTAGAAATCGTCTTTCGCTATTTTTGTTTATTTGAGGCTACCTATTTGATCTTTGTTGAAATAACAAATATTGTCGAAGTATCGGAAAGAGTTTTAATCGTAATTAAAATAATCGAGCCATGTATCAACTGTACAACTCTTTTTTAGATAAACCAAAACAAGCAAAGACAGCGGCATCAAATGTGACGGTTTCTTCTGACGGGAACAAAAAGCTCTTCAAAACCAAACAGGGATCCTCTCCCAAAAAATCTTTATCAGCCAAAGCGAGTGTAGAAAAACCGGACACTGCTTTATTTTCATCAGGTGGTGAAGATGATAATTCTCTGTCATTCTCAACCAGCACTTCTGGCGCGAGAAACAAAGGAAACGTAGCCGATATCCCATCTGCGGTTCGAAACTCGCTCAATCCAAGAACGTCAACACTTCAAACCAATCAAGGAAAAATCGTGACGCCGGTGGCACTGAAGGATTTCGGAGATATAGATGACGATGATGATGACGAATATGTAGAAGATTTCAATAACGAAATGGGAAACAGTAGTGTTACAGACTTGCTTGGAATCACGCCTCGCGATAAACACATCAATGATTCTGATGATAGCGACTTTTTTGCATAAGCGATCCGCAGAAACATAAACTTCTTACGTTGTACAAAAGTTCACCGTTTTGTAAATCGTATATAAAGAAAGAATCTGTAAATAGTTTTTGTGTACATAAAAATTTTTGAAATTTGAGTTCGAAGTGAGCTCAAACAATTTTCCAAGCTATTGTTCAAGTTACATTTTTCGTTTTGCAAGTCCTGAGCATTTTTTATGTAGTGATCTGATTTCACGTATGCGGTTTTCCCGACCCTATTTAAATCCTTAGAATTTGAAATTATCCGGGACAAAAACTAACTGTTCATTAAAAATCTTTGTTTGCCTGATAATAGTTCCACCTTACGTGAAACACCTGGTTAAAGAACTTTATGTAGGCGTGGTTCTTGTTAGCTAAGCTTCGTTGAATAACTCCTGACCAACTCTATCGGCTATTGGAGAAAGTCTATTTTTCCCGAGAAATCTGCGAGAAATTATCCAGCAGCTCATTTGGTTAAAAAATTTGTGTGTGTGGTCATTTATTGCTCGCCTTCCGTGGAAATTACAGTCATTAAATTAAAAATGCAAAACTCATGCTTATGGGAAAGCTGTACAAAAAAGGATAAAAGGAGAAGTGTTAAGAGTACAAAAGACATTCAAATTATTTGATACTTTATTAGTTGGCATTAGTTTTAGACTGGCTGAATGCGTGGTTGTTTACAGGGTCTATTTTGCAGATGCACGGCAGCAGTTTAGCGAACAGAGATTTGTACGCACGTCTGAATCCGCTGTGGGTTATCCCGTAGATTAGGAAATTGATAGCTGAGTTAGAGTGTGCCCATAGATCCATGATAAGCCCCACTTCTAAAATATTTTAATTATTCATATTATCAAAAAAAAGCTAATGGAACGGCTAAACAGAGACCCGCTTTATGAAACTATGACTTAAAAAAATAATGATTCGTAAACTTTGTACCCAGTGGTTAACTGGTTTGATTTTCAGTTTTTTAAAAATGGTTGCGTTGATTTTTGATCCCAAAATTTTACATTTCCAAGTGTTGTGCAAGGTGGGCAAACTGGGTTCGCAGATACGGTTGAGAAATCTCTTCTTTACACGTGTCTATTCCACCCAACATCAGAGACACTAACCTATAGCGACTACATCTCTGAACTGATATTTGATCCCGTAGAAAAATAGAAGAATGCCGTATGGTCCCCAAGTGATGACGAAAGTGACAAAAATCGTAATGAGTGACACTAGTAGTTGTTTTTGTTCCCTGTGTCTTCTTCCTCCACTTACTCCAGATTTAACTGCACTGGCTGAAAAGTTTAATATTTCAAAAGATTGCTCCTCGTCTTGTCTTTGCTCGAAAGCATTTGTTGTTTCACTCGAAGTTGTTACTTGCAGATAGATTCTCTATTTGATTTTGCTAGGTTGTTAGTTAGATACTTGATTCCATTTTACTATTAACAAAAGAGCTCCATGAAAACGAGATTGTCAAAACACTATCTGCAACGCTCGTATAGTTAAAAAATTAAATTATTGCTTTGAAATTCTGAAGAGAAAAGATCTTTGGTATGACTCAAGTATTCTGAACAATCTCCTTTCACTGCAGAATATGGACCTATTATTATCCTTTATTCAATCGTGCGGCAAGTTTTTAAGGCGGAAATTAGCTCGGGAAATGGCAGGGCTTTTCTTATCTTGTTGAAGTTTGAAAAAAAGAAAAAAAAACACTGAAGTGACAGGAGCCATTGTAAAGTTTGTGTATTTCTAAATTAATCATATTTCGACTAATGACCTGAACATTGATTTAGAAAAAGCTAACAAACTCATCAAGAGTGATTTGAAAAGCTCTATACGGATGTTGACCTACAATTCACTGATAGGACCCGGACACCAAAAAAGATTGTAACGCAAGTTCATCTTATCAAGATAATTTTTTTTTCAAAATAAAAACACAATAACTTCAAGAATTTTCACCCGTAGGCTAATGAAGAGAAGTCTTGGCCAACTTTATCAACGTGTCAGCAGAATTTGAGTTTTAATGTAAACTCCATTAATTGTTAGAAAAACATGGAACACTGTTTACTCAATTGAGCGTCAACCACTTACTTGAATTACTTATGGGACGTTTCGGAATACCTTGGAAAAATATTTCTCTATAAAAATGCAAGGAACAAGGACATAAACAAAGTCATGTGTCAAAAAAACTTGGCAATTTAAAATAAAAAAGTGGAAGCCCACAAAATTGGATGACAACAATTATACCTTTTGACAACGAAAAGTACTTTGTGCGCAATGGAGTCAATTGTAGGTAAAAATTTCAAAAAGTGCTTTTACTACCAATTGTTT
Organism: Convolutriloba macropyga; assembly: GCF_964194025.1. NCBI lineage: Eukaryota > Metazoa > Xenacoelomorpha > Acoela > Convolutidae > Convolutriloba > Convolutriloba macropyga. The sequence continues at coordinate 31,028,883 of NC_134476.1, read as the reverse complement.
TATTAAAAAAGGAGACACGAGGGAACATTCAAACTTTTGAAAACGTTGAACGTGGGAATTCAATCATAAATAATTGAAAATAATCTGTAAGACTAGTTTTTGGATGAATCCTTTTGAATTTTTCGCATTCTCAAATAGTATCTTCAGTTTAAATTTCATGAAATAACAAACATTGAAGTTCAAGAGAAAAAATGGACCCTCCTAATCAAAAACAATCGATGATTTTCCACTCTGAAGAGGAAATAGGTAACAAGTTTTTGTTCCCAGAACAAGTTTTTGTTCCCAGAACAAGTTTTTGTTCCCAGAACAAGTTTTTGTTCCCAGAAAATTGTTGAACCTTTTAAGCCCTGTTCTTATAGAAAGAGTTATTTAGTGATTTGATGCCCTTATTGTAGGACTTTGTTGCAAATCGACAAAAAATTCTAGATTGTATCAAAATCCTTAGTCTCCGCTTAAAGGCGGTAGCGTGGATTATCTATTTAAGTGCAAAAGGATTTCACTAATGACGACTTTGGGGAAAATTATGGAGCTTAGTGGGTTCAAGTCTGCAAAACTACTTACGTAGAGAAAGATTTCCTTAATGAGGACTTTGTGAAAAGCTCTAAAATTTGGTGTATTCAAGGCTGCAAAATTTTGTTTTTGAAAAGAAAATTTCAATTGAAAGAGTATTTACAAATATTTAGAGGGTAATTAAAGAAAGAGAGCTTTAGCAAGTATTTTAAAATACTTAAGTCTGAAAAACTACTTAAGCACAGAACGGTTTCTTTAATAACGATTAATAACGATTTTGGGAAAAATTATAAATTTTAACGTGTTCAAGGCTGCAAAATTTTGTTTTTGAAAAAAAAAAACTTCAAAGGAACGAGAGTATTTTGAAGTATTTAGAGAGCACTCAAAGACAGAACGTTTCAGGAAGTGTTTTAAACTACTTAAAACTGCAAAACTGCTTAAGTACGGAAGGATTTCCTTAATGACGAGTTTTGGAAAAATAAAAAATTTTTTAGTTCTTTCAAGGCTGCAAAACTCTGTTTTTGAAAAGAAAATTTCAAATGAAAGAGAGTATTTAGAAGTATTCAGAGAGTATCAAAAGAGAGAAAGGTTTAGGAAGTAATCGCAATGTACCTGACTTTTTGAATAAAATAATTAAACAAAATAATTTAACAAAAAATTCTGTTCAGAAAGTTGTTCACATTGTAATCCATACCCTGTTTTAGAAAAACATCGAAGACTATGGAAGTACATGATTATTTTCCTAATTCTTAAAACGTTGGCCGATGCACATAGTAACAATCCGTATTTTTTGATGACAAAAAATCTTCAATCTTTGAACCACTTACCGGATTTCCTCAAGGTTGTGTGCTGGGACCACTGTTGCTTACTCTTTATATAAATGCTACTGACTGTTTATAATTACTACTCTATTCTCAGTGCTGATGGTACAAACATCTGTATGACAGGTTAAAGCAGGCGATTGGACAATATGCCAAAAGAACTTGTTTCAATCAAAGTTAACAGAGTAGCTATGACAGATAGCGGGAAATGACAGATAGGGCTATGACAGATAGGGCTCTATTAATAGCCGCGTCAGCGCTTCCAGGCGGCTATTATTGCGCTCCTAATTTTTTTTTACAATTTGAATTGTTTTGGGGCGCTGTCTTTTTTAAGATCTGTTCACAAATTTTCATGATTTTTGAAGTTATATTGGAGTAATGATTTTGGTCACGTCAAAACAGGAAGTGGAGCAAAATGCGAGCGGTTTTGCGGCGTGAAATTTTTCGCTCTATTTTTAAAATAGAGTGAGAAATCGGTGTTCGAACAAAAATTTGCTTTCTCGCTAGTGATTTTTTGTTCACATGCGGCAATTTCACTTTGATTTTTACTGATTTTTCAATTTTTTGGATCGGATGTGTTTCTTAATGTTTTTCCCAATCCATTCATAGTTCATTCTAGGCCTAGGTGATTTCTTTGAACCAAATTTCCCTTTCTCGCAAGTGGTTTTTGTTCACATGCGGTATTTTGAATTTCTGTTTTTTTAATTTATTTTTTAACCTAATTTTTGTTATTAAAAGTTTTCCCAATTCACTCATAGTCCGTTTTAGTTCTAGTCTTTTGTTTAGTTAATTGTTTGTTTGTTTGAATTGTACGTCAGGACTTGTCCTGCTATGTTTTTTACAATTCAATAAGAATTCAATTGTATTGGGAGCTGTCTTTTTTTAGAGATCTGTTAACACATTTCTCAATGACTTTGATCTTTCAAAACGGGATAAACAGGTAAAGCGCCCAGCGGGCATTAAGTTTCATTATAGGCCCAAAGTGGGTTTTAGTAGTTATTGAAGTGCTTCGAGTAGTGCAGTTGCTGGAATGGCCTTAATTTAAGGTTAAAACGTCAATTTTTTAGGTGTTTTTGGGCCCAAAATGTTGCAATTTTTCCTTTTTTTTGAGTTTTTTGTTTTTATTAGTTTGAGTTTGAAAATTTTTAAAAATGATCAAGGTCTTTTGCGAAAGAAAAATACTTGTTATGATCATTTTATGGGCTATATGTTTTGGTACTCCAACCACAAACACGCAAAACGATACTAATTTTTGCAATTTTTCCATGTTTTTTTTACCTTTTTTGAGTTTTTCCAGCCTCAAAAGTCAGGGAATCTCGTTTAAGGTTTAATATTAGGGCACTGTGCAGTTCTTCTGATATTCTAGATGTAATGGAATGATTGTGAACATTTTAATGTCTCGAATTTAGCGTTTTTGTTTTTTCTGCTATTTTTTTAAGTCTTCCTAAAATGTTTTTGTCAATTTTTGATTTTTGTCAATTCTAAAGCGCCAAAAAACTATTCCACGGTCTGATAAAAAGTTGCTGCATGGTTATTAGTGTCAATGGAATTATTTTCAACAATTTAGCGATTTAAATTTTAGAAAGTTTTTTTGAGTATTTCTGCCTACGACCTCCTCCAGGGTTTGATAGTATATTATCACATATTTTTTAGGGGGCAAGGGAATGTTTTTCAACATTTATATGGAAGGAATAGGAATTTCAATTTTTTGAAGTTTGATTTCTCCGAAAATTTTTGCAAATCGATCTTTGAGCCATTGAATTTTGTAGGGCTTGGAATAGGGTTACTGGATAGCCTCTAGAGACACAGACATGACCTGGAAGATATAATATCACAATTTGCAGCGACAATTCGTTAAAATTTGCAATTGCTTTTCAGAAATTTTTCTGTCATTATCGGAGTTAATCGATCTTGAAGGGCAAGTGATTTTTTAAGGTCTTGCAGACATAATCCTGAACTGATTCAAAATCAAAAAGTGGTTTTGTACATATTTTTGAAATAGATAAAAGGGATAAAATTTTGCCTTCGGGGTAAAAGCTTCAAGAGTTTTTGGCAATGAGTATATTTTTGTTTAGTTGGTTTCATTGTTTTAACTTCTCAACTTTTTGATCATTTTGTTTGTGTTTGGCTGCCATTGTTCAATTGAGTTGCTGGTAACATAGAATTCTTCTAAAATTTTTATTCATTTCTTCGAATTGTATTTCAGGACTTGTCCTGCTATGTTTTTTACTTCGTCTAACTGATTTTATTTTCATCTTACCCTGACTTCTCGGAATTGACGTTTTCAATGACTTCAGCGATTTCTACTGCTTTGCAGTTAAAATTTGTGTTCGTGACGTCATTTCTGCTTTTAGGTCAATTGCGTGACTTACCTTGCTAAAAATGACTGTGAACTCACTTATGAAACTTATGAACATTTACCAGTTATAGATCAATAGTGTGCATCCAAGTAGTGCCAAACTTATATGCCCTAATTCCTGAGTCTTGAATTTTAATATCGAATATTAATTTTAAAAAAGCTCCATTAGGACTTTTTCCTTGTAGAGCAAAGGTGTTTCATAAGATTGAAAGTCCGAATCTAACACAAAAAGTATAGCGGTCTATTAAGAAGCTGGTGGTCGATCTATCAATCTTATTTCTTTAGTTTTTTCATTTCCTGGTAGGCCACAAGCTTCTATCGCGGCTAGTTTCCGGAAATCTGCTGGCTATATTGTTGCATAAGAATCTGGTATTTATCTTATAATTAAATTAGTTGGCGGAAAATTGAGCTTTTAATGCCTTATAGTCTCCTGACAACGTCACTTCTGGAACCTTGTTTTGGGCTTCCATAATTCTCACAGAAGCAAATCAAAACATTTTGAATCATTGTCTGTGATGAGAGTGAAGGCAAAATACATTCTACACAAAAGAATCATTCGAATGACAATTTCCTAACTAGAGAGAATGTATGATATTTTCTATTAAAGAAAATTAATCGCATACCTGAAATTTATCTGCAATGTTATTTTCAATTAAATTTTTGCAAAAGAACCCTACAAAAACCCTACAAATCTTCTTTGTATTTACCTACAACTTCTGCAAAGAATTAATGCCAAAGAAATATGTTGTTTTGTAAAGCATTTGGGCCAGAACCCAACTACAGTATTTTTGTAGCGAAAGAGTGGTAAAAAATTGATTGATTTTTAATATCACAGGAAATTATACCTCACAATTGTTCACAGCTCGCTTCAGAAAACCTGTTAGTCTTCGTAATAAAATTCACTGAAGCGTTTATTATAAAAATGAATCTTTTTTATTGCAGTATTAAAGGAAGGCATAAAAAAGAAAAAGAAGTCTGCTTGAAATGTGCTTTGTCCACAAAATTTATCTTTTCGGAAAGAGTTTTCTCTTAGTTTTTCAGCGCAAATAAATCAACGACTGATGTTCGTAATACTCCTATTAAGTCTTGGTTTGTAAAATCCACGTTACTAATGGATTGTAACTAAGCATGCTTCAAGAAATTTTCTAAAAGAAAGAGATGAATATGACTGGTAAAATATTAATTCACGACCGTTAATTGTTTTAAATATCAATTTTGTTCCAATTGTCATTGGAATCACTCCTGCTACCTTGCTTGAATAGTCTTTTGACCTATTTCTCCTGTTCTCGATCACAAAATTTTTTTGCCACTGATTTTGCAATCACTACAACGAGTCATAAAATTTTGAGCTCTCCTCTTATTGGGTGAGGCGTCAAAAACCTATAAATTTTGCTTGTCTACGCTTATTGCGTCTCAAACTTTTTGAAGATGACTCCCTCCAAAAGAATAAGACAAGGATTCAAAGATTAGATCGCGTTTCATGCCTGGCTATGATCTCGCGACCCTTGAAATCATTATCATTGGGGACGGTCTGACTGCTGTAACAAAGACTGACTGAGATAAGCTACTAAAAACAACCGTTAACCACACAGGCTGCTAACTTCTGCTATCAATCAAAATAGCGATACGTTGGAAGGTCTTGGAACGAACTGTTTCTGAAAACCACAAAGCAAATCAAATGCCAAAGGAATAAATTGAATTCAAATTTCTGTACACTTCGGGGGGTGTAATTTGGACTTTCTGTCTCGAGCTGTCTTTCTTTCTTTCTTACTTTCTATCAGCTAATGACAGAGCAAAATCACTCTTCTCCAGGGCATTTGCGATACGGCTCCGTTGGAACGAAGAAGTTATGGTAACAACCAAGGCTGCTCCCTGACCCACATTCCAAAATAGTGAGATTATGTCACCCGGTATAGATTTGTTGTCGGGAACTAAACTCTTCTGCCCACAGATGGAAGACTAACAGGCTCCGAGAAAACCGATATAATTGTCCTTTGTATACGGTTATGGCGAGCTGCCAAATCATCTCAACCACGACATAACAATGTATAACTTTTCACTACAGGGAGATAGATTTAAATAATGGACATTTTCTCATGTTTATGTACAAATTGATAAAACCCAGTCGATATTTTACAGCAACACGCAACTCTTTCGGAGGTAAGTTTAGCCCCAAAGCTGCAATGCGAGCAGCCGACAACCACGCCCTTGATTGGGATAGACAAAGAGACAGAAAAGGGGCTTTTTATCCAGTGGAGTGTTGTTTTCTTAACAACGTGTCATAGAGTGAATTATCAACTATTTCCAGTTATTTAAAGAGATGCGTGCTCAAGTTTTCACTTTTTTCTTCAATTGATTTAACAAATGAGATATGAGATGTTTGCAGTTGGAATATAGCCTGTTGGTTTTTCTACAAAAACATAGGACTGTTCAGCTTGAACTTGATCAGCCGATCATTTTAATCCACACCGGTTTTGTAATTGGAAGGCATGCTCGGTCTCATTAGGTATCTGAAAAAAAATCTCTCAAAATACTCTCAACGTTGCGTGCTGAAACGAATCGAATGATTGCTGAGTTTTCTTTTTTTTTTCATTCGTCTGAGAGAGAATTGCATCGCAAAGATCAGAAACAAGGGGCACCAAGTCAATAACGAAGTATTCTAAAAGCAAATTGAGGATCGTTCACATACGTTACGGTTTCCAGAAGTTCCTTTGTGTTTTTAACGCATTTTAAAAAGCAATAGGATACAAAAGCATCCAAATCTATGGCAACTCTCAAAATTTTAATTTCACCTGAGAAGTTCTTCTCAATCAAATTTTTAATAGCGTTCAGGTTTTCAACAGACCATAGCTCGCACTTATCCTTCCAAAGTTTCAAACCGCAATTTGCTCCTGATACTTGAGAATTTCTAACATTTTACACAGATCGTCCTCAATTCCTGCAAAAACTCCGTCATAAAGATGCCAGCAGTTTTGCGAAAGGTTTGGTAAATATTTTTCAATTTTAGTAATAAGAGACCAGATTGCAGAAGAAACAAAAACGGACCCAATGGATCTCCCTGTTTCACTCTGTCAAGCGTTAAGTTAAAGAAGAACAAATTACTATGCCATTAGTATCAAAACGAGGTAAAGGAAAAATATTTGGCTTCAAACTTTTTGATGAAGCGAGGATAATACTAAGCTGCACTGAAGTAAAGGTGTTTGTGAAATCAATTTGGGTTATATCACATATTTTGTTTTTTTTTCTTTTTTTGAAAGTTAGGTTTGCGGCATGCACTGTGCTCTTGGCTCCTCACTTGACAGCAATTACCAGCTGCTTTGCTCCAAACAAGTCTACGGCCTCGGAAGCTGCTTCTTCACTTCGGCAACGAAACGCCAGATAACTTCGCCTACTGGAATAGATATAACGCCATTTTTTTCCTTTTTGATGCTGTCAGTGAAGCACGATAAAGAGTTGGAGCCACAAATCTTGTGCTTTGGCCTTTTGATGACCATGTTCACTAGTTAAGGAAGTCGTTGCCCACTTGGATTGATCGGAAATTGAACAATTGATTGCGTGAAGAAGATGCAACATAAGAAGAAGATTTTTATCTTATGTTGTCTCATCTAGGATGTAGTCAAAAATGATTTTGTCCAGTTTTAACTTTTTTGGTTAGTTGTAGCTTATTCTAAACATTGTCTCTTGCTATCACAAATTCAATCCTGTTTACTAACTTTTAGACGCAGTTCTCCATATATGTGAGTAGCACACCAACACCACCAATACTGGACAACCAACTGCAAGACCAGAGTAGAAAATGGTGTTGAACCACCACGCACGGCTGAGGTCGAACGCACAGTGCAAGTAGAGATCGAAGAAAGCGTGGCCCGCTTCCCCGAACATCTTCCAGTTGGGCAAGTCAAGAGTAAACACGCAGAAAACTATCAGAATTATCGATAAAATTGTGCCGTGCTTCGTGAATACCTTCCGGTACACGTCATTCTTGCAGACGAATAAGTACCTAAACAGTACATAATAATTGTAGTGTATAAAAGATGTGCAAAATGTTAATGTGAAAACTGATCATGATACAGTGATCAGAGGTTTTTCTTCTGTCTGGGAACTCGACCTGGGTAGTTGCATGACCCAGAATTTTTTTGTGAGAAAATACAACATCCATATTTTTACCAATCTAATGTTCCGTTATAGCGCTGCTCTTGCGTCATGGGTCGTTTAATAAACTATGATTGCAACCAAAGCGAGAAAGTCTAATCACCAGAGCTGAAGTACCCTATAAAATGCAAAAAATAAGAAATTTAAAACTTAATCGAACGATTTTTTTCAGTTTTCAACGGTGCTACTGATATTTCAACTGGTTGAAAAGAAAACAAAGTATGTGAACATCTGACTAAAAAAATACCACGAAAAAATTTATCGCATGACTAAGCTTGATTTTTTTATCCTGCTACCCAGATTAACTTAATTATGATATCCCGGGTTGGCTCTTCTTGGAAACCATATCCAAGACCATTTATGGTTCCATAGACGAAGCGCATTGATTTCGTGTATGATCTTGCTCTGGTATCCAAGAAACCATAAATGGTCTTATGGTCTCTATTAATCAGCTTTTTTTTGGAAAAATATTATTCACCAGTGGGGAATAAATCCTCACCTGTTTATTGCAATAAACATCATAGTCCAGAGACTTCCGAAACAGCTTGTCATGCAGACCATGCCAGACAACTCGCAGAGAACTGGATGCTGGGGTAGGAAAGTGTCGCCAAAAATTGTGCCCAGAAGCTGGAAGCATTGCATGGCCATCACACCCAAGTCACAAGTTGCCAATAGTATGAGGAAAGCATGGTGTAGTTGCTTCAGTGGTTTCACAAAGATGATAGATCCAATCACTGCAATCAGGTTAATAATTTTGAAAAACTGCTTGATCAAAGGTTTTTTTCTGAAAATCATGTAGGAAATGCGGTGACTGCCGCTGAGAATTTTTTCAGCGGAAAAATATCTAAGATTTTACTTAATTTCAGTACTATTAGGCACATTCGTTGTAAAATTTGAGCACTTGTTTGATAATTTTTTTTTTCATTTTATATATTTTTACATGCTAAATTTCCACGCTTTCACTGCTTATCTTGAATAGTGTACACGCTTTCCGTGCAGAATTTTTTAACATTCGGATTGTTAGACATTTGTCAGATAGTTTCCACACTTTCCTTAAAACAATTATCAGGCTTTAAGTCCATTTTTCATTTATTTGACGCAGCCAGATGTTTCCGGTTTCTCGAAAAATAAAAAACACGTGATCGGTAAAAAAATGTTGCGGTTCAAAGAAATTTTCGCTCAGCTGAAAAATAGTTGAACGTACTGCTATCAATTGACCGAAGGGATGATAACATTTGGGGTGTATTGTCGATACCAAAAAACGCTAATTTCTTTCATTTCACTGATTTTTTTGGTCTAATTTTGTTGAAAAATGTGCTTATATTGGTTTTTATTAGTAAAAATTTGGTACAAAAATTGTGTCCTTTGTCTGTTGAATGCGCTAAATGTTTGTGTTGCTCAGGAGTTTTGAAAAAGATTAAAAAAAATACTGCAAAAAAGTTATGGTTTTCAATTTTATCAAAAAATTGCGCTCGATGTGCCGGTTTTTCCATTTTTCCAATTTCTCAAAGGTGTTACAGAGGTGTGCTGAAATAGTGGTGAGATTTTTTTAAAACTGTGCTGAACTGATGTGAGAATTGCGCTGAACGTACTCGTTTACAAAATTACCTAAGAACTGATTTTTATCAAAAGATTGTCCTGGAAAAGGTATATTTTTTAGAAGATGTGTAAAACTGTTTCAAAAATGTGCTTAAATATGTGATATTCACTTCTGGTTAAGTGCTGATTTTATGAAAATGTGCTGATGCTCTTCGCAAAATTATGAAGAGAGTGCAAAAGTATAGCGATTTAAATGTTTTGTCAGCATACTTTGCACCGAATTATGCCAATCAGAGGGCGGGTAGATTAAACTTATGCTATGGAACAAAAGCTACTTGTGTCTGTTAGGGGGTCAATTCAGGCGCAAATACTGTGAAAATGGACCAGTACTGAATTCGATCCAGCATCTCTTACTTGCAAGACTAGTGTGCTACCCATTTACATCAACTGGTCTTTAGCTTTCGAACTTGGGCATCTCTTACAACCAGTTTTCACGTTTTCTTCTTGTCCCTCATGGCTTATTTTCTCAAGCAAACTGTACGTTGAACTATTAAAACTTCTTGTCAAGTTTATCTTATGCACAGTTTATATTAGGTTGTTCTCTCTCAACCTTCTAGCAATGTCATTTAAAGAAATTTCAGCAAAAGTTTGTTTTGAATATCTATCACGAGATGCAATCTTAAAAAATTCAATGCCATTACTATATGAATATTTTGCCAATATATTTCGCTCAATTGGGATTTGGTCAATTCTCAGGTCGCAGTCTACAACAAAATTGTCTGTATTCAGAGCGTCCCAGTCAAAATTGAGCTTTGATCAGACCGATCCAGACGGAAAGGACATCTCAGCAGACTATCTGAGATTACAACTCCTTTTGCGCTCAAAGTGCTCTCGAAAATGCCTCCTCTGATCAGAACACCGTGCACTCAAAAGTCACTCCTGAACAGACTAATGTGCGCTCGAATCGACCTCTAGTCAAACTCAAGTGCTGTCGAAATTGCTTCTAATCAGAATTAATTTTCAGTAATATATTCTGCTAATGAAACTTTCTATGCAATTTTTGGGAGCTTCGTTTTGGTTTCTTCTCCAGTCCTGCCTATTTCTTTCAACAGTTGCAATAGAACCAATTTTGTTTTTCCTGCAGAACAAAATTTTCTAATTTTATCCAGTTCGGTGACTAATTGGAAATTATAAGTTTAGTGGTAGTTTTTAGTTATTTGAAAAAGATGCCCAAAAAAGTTTGGTAACACCCTACAAAGTGCTTGGTCGAGTTTGAATTCATCCATGAAAAATACTCCTCTTTTCATTAGATCACTGCTCAAATCAATTTGAAAAATAAAGTGAATAAGGAAGAAGCTAACCCATAAAGTTTCCAGGTATTCCGAGGGTGAGTGCAATGGATAGCCATGTCATCATAACAGCTCTAAGTCTTTTCGACCTCGCAAGAGTTAACTCGTCCAAAGGATGCAACCAGTCTTCCTAAAACGGAAAGAGCAGCTTTTCAGTGTCCCTGTAAAAAAAGATCTCATCTCTACGATGCGCCACTATGGTGTAAAATTTAAATTTAAATTTAAATATATTTCATCGGTCGGTTGTAATATTATTAGCCCTTCACCCTCTCCAAATTTAGAAGAAAAAATTTTGCCCTAGAAAAGCTCACTATAACATCCAGTTAAAGAAATATTCTCGACCAGTCGAGAAATTTTCTCGAAATTACGTAAGAAATGTGCTCATATGAGCTGATTTTTCAGAAATTATAGCGCTAAATTTTTGCACATCAACGCACCAGAATGCTCTGAAACTTTGCAAGAATTGCGCTGAAAACCGATAGGTTTTGCAAAAAAAACTCACGTTGACTGACCCTCGCACTCCATTCTCCTGTATCGTAGCCATTGTTCTATATATATATATATATATATATATATATATATATATGCATATGTATATATATATATATATATATATATATATATATATATATATATATGGGAACAAGTTCTCGGGTCAAAAGATTATATTCAGTAAAGGTTTTTGTAACAGGTTTTTCGATGATTACATATTTGCGGGTAACCGTTTTCAACTTTGAAGGACTTGAGTCAAGTTTTCATGCGCTTGACTTGATTGTTTCACAACATGCTCCGAGAAGAACAAGGGGCCAGCATTATTTGGAGAGGTCGTCGAAGAGAGGGGCCTTGAAGAGGTCGTTGAAGAGAGGGTAACCCAAGTTGCCTAGAAACCGTTACGTGGAAAAAAATTATAAAAACGTGGCTACCCAGTGCAACGTTTCCCGGTAAAAATGGAATTTTCCTGGTAGTTTTCAAATGAGAGGTTGAACTCTTAAAAGTAGGTTTTATAAGAATATCAGGCCAAAAATTTGAAGAACGTTTTTTGAAAGTCTGTTTTAAAAAACGTTTTTTTTTCGTCAATTTTCGTTTCTGAATAGCTGATTGAATTTTTGCAATTATTGACTTTTCTGGCTAACTGGCATTTATTTTAAACGTGAGATTGAACGATTAAAAGTAACTTCTATAAGAATAACACGCCAAGAATTCGAAGAACGTTTTTTGAATTTCTGTTTTCAAAAATGTTTTTTTTCGTCAATTTTCGTTTCTAGGAACAATTTCTTGCACTAAGAAGTTATCATTGCATTAAATTATTTTCAACAAGTATACGTCAAGGAAATTTGTCTTAAAAAGCACGGAAATTTTGATAAAAGAAAGAAAAATTCCAGGTTTTGTCTTTATTTCTCTTTTTTGACCTGTAAAAAATACTCATTTTTATATTGTTCTCACCGGGGAACAGGACTTCTTGAGGTGACCGCTGAAACCTCGGGCAAGCAGCGACGGTGACATCTGAAACCGTAGTAGAAAAAAATCCTCCAGAGGTAACGTCTGACACCCCCCAAAAATTCTTCTTTCTGGGTAACGTGTGTAACCCAAAAATTGGGCTCTAAAAGTGTCTTTGTCTTTAGGGTCTTTGTCTTTAGTCTTTTGGTGTTTTATGTTCTGTATTTTGTGCGTCGCACAGTCTGTGGGCCTCACGTCCTTGCTGTGACAGTTGTTGGGTGATGCCTTTGTCTTGTGCCCAGCACAGAATGTAGAACTGTGGGGAGACTCATGTCCGACATTTAGGGAGGTAAAAGAAGGTTCTGTCCGAAGAGGGTCACTAATTATTTGTTCTATATATATGGGAACAAGTTCTTTAGTCGAAAGATTGTATTCAGTAAAGGTTTTTGTTACAGGTTTTTCGATGATTACATATTTGCCGGTAACCGTTTTCAACTTGTTCAAGGACTTGAGTCAAGTTTTCATGGCTTGACTTGATTGTTTCACAACAGCCATCATTAAATCCAGAGCGCATTGATTCGTGAAATTCTTAAAATTTAATTTTATAATTATGAAGTTCAAAAATCAAGAAAGAGTTGAAAGGCAATTAAAATTATTTAGGAAATTGACTGAAACTTAAGCTCATTTCGTACAAGGTTCAGAGCATTTCATCGTTTTATTATTTAAAGATTTTGAGCTGAGTCTTTGAAAAATGCAGGGAAATCAGCGCAAAATAATGTTCTGAATCGGGGCTGACTTCTCAACCCGAACTAATTGACTTTTTTTGAAAGAGCATATACATCATTATGGCGAAGGTTCCTTGGCAAGTTTAAATTTTTCATAGTGCTTTTAAGTTTCGTGAAATTTTGGAAGTTTCTCAATTAAATTTTTTTGTTTACCTTTTTGCTTTTTGGTGTATCCAAAGACTCATCTCAGCGTTATTGAACAGATTATATTGTGCGCTTATCTTTAAAAATACTTTTAAATAGCTCTTTGCTACAACTTGAGGAAAATCCTCCTTTTTACCCGCTAGGAACAATAAATCCTAGGGTATATAAGTAGACAGCTATTTGTTTGCAGGTGCAAGACAGGTAAAGGATCATACAATGCGGAAAAACTATATTTGGAGGAACCGCTTTCCACAAAATGACATCCGTTCTACCCTAATATAAATTCGGTTAAAAACAATCATAATGTAAAAATTAGCGAAACTGTTTTAAAAGTGCAATGTTTGCTTCCGAACTTAATTTTCTTTTAATGTGATCATCTACTGATAAACTATGTATAAGAACTTTAACACGTTGATTGATAACACATGTGGATTTTTTTAAAAGATGTTTTTCTTGCGACTGATACAGCTCTTCTTGATATTGCTTATTTCAATCAGTGGTCCTCAGCTGCTCTGCCGGTTTTGAAAATGAAAAAAAAATGTTTTCTTGATAACAACCAATTTTGTCAAAACCAATGCTTACCACACTTTTTTAACACAATTAAATGATTAATAACTGTTGGTGCCACTGTTGATCAAAAACATGAGCTATCGGACCAACAAAAATGAAATCAGCACTCTAAAACTTGAAATTTCTGTCAAAACTGGAAAACTTTACTAGTTGCGACCAAAAAATTTTACACTCCCCCTCCCCCCAAAAGGAAATACTGAAGTAATTAACCATTTATTATTTAAATACTGACTTAAATCACCTACTTGATTAACCAATCATAAACGAGTAACAATTATGTTATAAATGATATATAACTGATTATTTACGTCAACCGAATCGTTTAACAGTGGAACCTTTTTGTATTTAGAACCATTAGAAACTGTTACAAAGAACAATTAGCTCTCAGTATAACCTATAATTTGGTTCTTTGTCAAGTTTAGTCTCTTATGCTCAGTTTTGCTAGATCTTAAAGTCTTTACAGTTTCAAGTTAGTTGAGTTTTGTGAAAAAAACTTAGCAACGATACTAGTTTTTAGTTGGAGCCTTACAAACTTCAGCACGCGCTAGAGCATAGTTTATCACGAAGGATATTGTTGACTTCAATCAAAGCTAAAGTTACAGTCGTTTAATGCAACTGTTTTACTATACTAGTAGTTTCTATAAGATTATTAGTCAGTCGAATTAAGTGAAGAACCAGGGTGGCATAAAATTTGAGAAACTGGGCGTGATGATTGGGTTTTGCTGAGATTTCTCGGAAAAAACAAATCAGTTGATGCTGCTGTTTCAATTTTGACTGAACTAAAAAAATTGGAGAAGTTGAAAACAGAAAACTTAAGCGACTCCAAAAAATAGACATTGAGTATTCAACTGGAACAGGTAGTAGTAAAACTAGATGGAGTTTACACAGATTCATCAGAATAAAAGAGCCAGAAGGTTGCATCCAGGAGTTTGTACTCGTCAGTGATAGTAGGAGTTACTATCGAGACTTCCTCAAGCAGTACCGTCAGTGCAAGGATTTTGGTAACTAAACATCTCAAGTAACATCTGCGCCAGGTAGCAAAATTTATCCAAAACAGACCGTAATTCACAACAAAAAAGACGCTTGAATTGCAAAGGGAGAAACAATTGAGGTTTGTTCTCAGAACTGTGCTACCAACAGGAGTAGGAAAGAACTCAGTATTGTCAAGTCCCGCTCGTCGAGGCATCGTGAAGTTGAACGATTTGAACTTTAAAATTTTGCTCGTTATGTTTTTGTTGCTAAAACAAACCGGCTATGTTTGGTTTGCCGGCTATGTTTTTCCCGGCTAGATTATTTTTTTTGAAACAGAAAAAAAACAATTTGCCGGCCGTTTTTTTATTTCACCCTTTCTTGCTTCTAACCATTCTTTTCTTACAGTTTTTTATTGGCTTTTCTGTCCGTCTTTCTTTTTTTCTTCGATTTCTTTTTCCGAATCCTCTTGTTTTTGAATTTTAATATCTTTTTAATTTCATTCCAAATAATGGTCAATCAAGGAAATGAAATCAATGATGGAAAGTTGCGCATGCAATGTTATCTGGAATATGGTTTGGCGGGAAAACTCCCCTCTAATACATGTTTTGAAATACTCCTGAACAAAAGTCATAGCAAATACTATACGCCTGCCGGAACACTTGATTAGCTTGACGAGTATATTACTAAAATTAGGAATAGCAAGCAACATTAGGTTGAGGGTATTGATTTTTCACAATTTTGTTTTGTTCAAGATTTCTGTTTCAGATCTATTTTGGAAATTTAAGCAACAATCATTTTTAGCAGTCTTGCCCTTATGAGCGAGATGACATCTGAGGCTTCCAGGAGTTAATTCCACAACTATTATTTGCGTTTGAAGAAATTTTGAAGCAATTGCTTTTAAAATAGCGGTCAATTAACTTGAGATGGCCCAGCAAAAAAGAGAGCAACAGCTGAGGGACGCACAAATTCAATTAGAGAAGGAGTGAGAAGCAATGGAGTTGCAAACACAACATCAAAACCAAGATTTATGTCTTCAACGGCGAGAGGAAGAACTTGAGCACGCCAGAAAGAAAGCACAGGCCGACGAAGAACAAGTGTATCTGAATTAGTGGCAGATGTTATAGAAAATGTTAAATCAAGACACAATCGAGAAAGAACAGAAGGGTGATCAGAATCAGTGGCTCAACAGTCCCGCACTTGACGGCCACCGTCTCCAGACTCTGTTGTTGAACCTGTCAGGCACCTCAAACAAGCCATAGGCGACAATCGTTTCAGCGATTATCCGAAAACTCCCGAAAATTAACCGCTATTTCACTCCGTTGTAGGATTAATTTCTGCACCATTGACAGAGCCTAGCATTCTCACGACGAATCCAAAGATCAATTATAGTAACGGACCCGCCATTGACAAGGACGGCGTTTTGACAGCATGGAACGCGAACATTTCAAAACAAAAACAAGAGTCAGAGTTTCATAACCAATCTCGAAACAGATCTGCTGAGAGTAGAAATAGGAACACAGCGAACCAAACCACTCCCGAATTGATCTATCAATCAGTATCAAGCAGTGGTGCCTGTGGCTTGCCAAAACTAAAGCTGACTTTAGGAGATACCTCAAAGTAGCCAGAGTGGTCAGGTCTTATTGATATTGCTGTTTATCTAAAAATAATCACCGATAATGCAGAGATGTAATACCTGAAGACCAGTCTCACAGGAAAAGCATAAGCACCAAAATAAGAAATTGGATTCCGCTCACGATCAAGATATTACTTGCGATATACTCAGTGAGAGGTAATGCCGTTTTTCTCGATCTATAAACAAAATCAGGGCTCTGTTCAGCAACGAGAAAACTTTCTCCGCAATGTAGAGGAGAATTTTTTTTAGTATATGGTAGACGGTTGACTACGAGGAAGCAACTTGATTGTCGCCAAAGTGTGGCTTAGGTTCGAAGCGGTAATTCATGAGAACAGAAATAAATTTCAAAGCTGCGATAACCCGAAGTCGAGTACTTTTGCTTCAAACTCTGAAAATTCAAGCAAACCTAAGAACAACGATGTAACTTCATGGGTGGACAACACCACACTTTTGACTTGTGAAAACTTCAAATCAATGAAGATAAATGAACGATCAGAGCATTTCCAATAGCTCCGACTGTGTTTCATTTGTTCGAGACGAATTCAGGTGTCGAAGTACTGCAAAAACAGGATATACAGTGTGCCAACTGTGGAAAGCAACTCAGCAGATTTTTGGCATAGCGACTTTATCTCAAGGAGGGAAGCCAAAGCTGGTGTTTCAGAACCTACAAGGGCAGTAGCAACCAACATTACTCAAGGGGGACTCCCAGTGGTGCGAATTGACAGAGACTTAATCCTAAATAGGCTAGCATGTGTAGTTCAGGATCTTCAATCTAATTTGCAAACAAACCAGTTTTTTTATCTAAACTTCAATGGCCAAAAAGCGTACTTATCAGTAGCACCGATCCCTGGCTCACAGGATGTCAAGACTGAAATAGTGCCGATAGCTGTTTCAGATCAAGAGAGGTCTCGGCCATTAACTAACAACGGTACTATTTTATGTTTACGAGAAGCCAAAATTGGGTGGCCAGGTTGTGAAGCTGCAAAGATGAAAGAAAGACCATTACCCACATCTCAGGACCATGCCAACTCAAACCTACAATCTAAACAACGTTCACGTGGTTTTTGGACAAGATTGCTACGACTTCCATCATCCTTTTCGAATTCAAGAAGTTGACAAAGCTGCGCCAGGGGCAGTGAAATTGAAAATGGGTTGGGCCTTATGTGGTCGGCTAACAGAGAAGCAAGCTGCAACTCTTGCCACAACATAAAAATCAACCGGAGATGATAAATTCGCAAACAAGTTTAGTAAGTGGTGGGATATCGAGACCTACGCCTCAACCTGCGATGTCGCCGGGCATTCAAATGGAGCAACAAGTAATCAAAAATTTGGTGCAAACAACGCGATTCAATGGTCAACGGTGAAAAATACGAAGTTGTACATTTGTGACGAGAGGACGAAGTGAAGTCACCGAAGAACTTCTATTCTGCAATGGGGCAACTCAAGTCCCTAGATTGACGCCTGCAGAAAGACGAAACGCTAAAGGATGCTATCATTAAAACATTGACAGGCATGTCAAAGTTGGGTACGCTCGAAAAATTGATTAAAGAGAACTGAATGAAACCCAATACAAACTACGATGGCAATTGCCACATCATCTTGTCATTAACCCGCATAAACCTGAAAAATTCAGAAGAATGTGCAACGCAGCAGCAAACTATCAAGGCGCGACCTTGAATGACAAACTCTATTCAGGACAAGATCTGCTGCAGAGTCTGACCGGAATTAGTTTCCGCTTCCGAGAACACCAAATAGCTTTATCAGCCGACGTAAAAGCAATGTTTTTTCAAAAAGCTGTCCCAAACGGCAACAACCGATGTATACAATTTGTCTGGCGAGAAGACTCAGAGTAAAAATTGGATGTTTACGTGTACACTCGAAACTTTTTCGGGTAAAAAAACTCGCCAACTCGTGCAAACTACGCTCTGCAGAAAAAGGCGAAAGACAATGCAGTAAAAAACGAAATTCTCGTCAAAACGGTTCATCAAAACTTTGACATAGACAAATGCCTTAAGTCAGTCAGAAACCTTTCAAGCAGGAATTGAAATCTACAAGAAAGTAAGCGAAATCCTCATCAAATGTAGATTCAAATTGACGAACTGGGTAAGAAATGACGAAGAAGTCAAGTCACAACGAAAGTTGTGAAAACTTTCGAAGCTGAACCACAAACATCTACAATCTTTGAACTAAACGGGAACGGTGACACAGATAGTCTCATTCTCTGTCTTGGAACTGAGCAAGGAGTTCCTGCAAAAATAACACAGAGAATTGTCCTATCGTTTGTCTCAGCAGTGTTTGACACGCTTGGTATATTTTCAGCCTTCACCATACTGATTTAGTTACTACTTAATTTTTTTTGGCGGCATTAGGACAAGCATGCGACAAAAAGTTGTCAGCAGATCACTCAAAACTATTAATTGATTGGTGCTCGGAGTTGAGAGAAATAAGGAAGATGTCGATAAATCGACTTTTTTTTTGAAAACTGATGCCGAATTCGAGATGTCGTTTCGTAGATGCCTCTGAAGAAGCAATGTACCTTGTGGCACATCTTCAAGATAAAAACAACATTATGGTTGACCTATGTAATTTCCAAATGCTGTGTAGCACCAATTAGAACTTCATGCCGCAGTTTACGGAGCTCGTCTCAGAAAACAGATACTCAACAGATATGATTAAACAATCGAAAAATTGTATCTTTGGACCAACTCATGAAGGATCTTAAAGTGCCTACAACCAATTCAAAAGAAATAAAAAATATTCATTATTCGTTGCAAACAGAGCAGTAGAAGTATTGGAGAACTCATCTATGGATCAATGAAGACACGTCAAAGGCGTCCAAAACCCTGCTGACATAGAAACCCGAAAAATGTCTAATTAAGGACTCCGGTAGTTCGTCTGATTAAACGGGCCAGCTTGGCTACAAAAAGTTGAAGATAAGTGGCTAAAACTGTGGCGTCAAGGAAACAAAGTTGAACCTGAACAAGCTTTATAGGCTGTGGCAACAGAAACAAATGCAGACACAGGAACTCCAACCGCCAACCCAATCCACCAATCGTTAACGGACTTAATACGAGAACAACTAGGTGAACATGTTTGCCCTTTCACCCATACCGGAATTGACTACTTAGAACCCATAGAAATGACCTTTTTCGACGCACCTTGATTACATCTTGTTGCCGCTTTACTTGTCTAACAACAAGAGCAGTACACATCGAAGTTGCACAGTCAGTGGACACCGAATCATTTCTATTTGCACAAGATTCATTGCAAGACATGGCTATTCAGGTAACATCATCAACGACAACGGCAGGAAATTCGTTGGAGCATCAAAGGAGTTGAAGGCATTGAAGAATGAATGGGACAAGTCTATAGCACAGAAAAAGATCCTATGAGAGTTTTACCCTCCCGAAGCACCGGAGAGACTGGTTCAAATCTGGTGGAATCTGGGACAGACTGGTTCAAATTTGTATGAAAATCATGATTGCCATCTTGGACAACCAAAACTTCATCGACGAGGAACTTAGCACTACATTGTGTAATGTGGAAGATTTGACGGCACCCATATCTGATCATTTCACGCTCGTACTAGATAACGCGAGCGCTTGATTCATATCATCCAATGGGCGATACCATAACCTGAAAAACTCCTGTAGAACGGCTGAAGCATATGCCAAAATGATCTGGAAAAGATGGACTAGTGGACAAAAAGAAGATCTGCGATTACTGAAAAAATGACAAATTGTTTGGTTGGTATATGATTCAGTGAAACTACGTGAAAGCAAAATGGGACGAGTAATCGAGGTCTTCAAAGTCGACGATGGCGTTGTACGATCAGCGAGAGCCAAAATGTCACCTGGCGAATTGAACAGACCGGAAGTGAAGTTGGCGCCAGTGAAAGCAAAATGGGACGAGTAATCGAGGTCTTCAATGTCGACGATGGCGTTGTACGATCAGCGAGAGCCAAAATGTCACCTGGCGAATTGAACAGACCGGAAGTGAAGTTGGCGCCAGTGAAAGCAAAATGGGACGAGTAATCGAGGTCTTCAAAGTCGACGATGGCGTTGTACGATCAGCGAGAGCCAAAATGTCACCTGGCGAATTGAACAGACCGGAAGTGAAGTTGGCGCCAGTGAAAGCAACATGGGACGAGTAATCGAGGTCTTCAAAGTCGACGATGGCGTTGTACGATCAGCGAGAGCCAAAATGTCACCTGGCGAATTGAACAGACCGGAGGTGAAGTTTTTTCCGATATTAAAAACAGGACGGGCAATGTTGGTGCTATTCTTGAACAGAAGCATGGGCTGTCAGACCAACAAAAACAAAATCAAAATTTCTAAAACTTGGATTTTTCTCAAAAGCAAAAAGGTCCGAACTGAAAACTTTTACAAGTCGGGACCAAAAATTGTACAACCCCACGAATTTGAGTAAGGGAAAACCTGAGCAATGCGTGGATATAGCAGAAGGTTAGGATAACTTCTAAGCTATTCATGAATCTAACGAACGTTATAGCGTCAAACCCACGAAAGTGGCTCCAGCACTTTTATGGTGCAAAAAATTCATTTTTTTTGAAATTGTGTTTTTTTTTGTTAAATATTTTTAATTATTATTTCTGTGAGCCTTTATGTGTTTTTTTAATGTCAAATATCATACATATAACTTGTTTAGAGTTACGTACGTATCACTTTTGCTTATGTCAACAAAAAGAAATGATGCAGTAATTTGTCATTGACTGTCTAAATACTGACTTAAGTTACTTACTTGATTAACCAATCATAAACGAGTAACAATGATAATATATATGATGTATAACTGATTGTTCACGTTAAGCGAAATATTGGAATACTGAAAGCATTTCATACTTAGAACCATTAGAAACTCTTACAAATAGCAGTTAGTTCTCAGAATAGACCATAATTTGATTCTTCGTCACCTTTAGTTTTTTATGCTTAAGTTTTGCTAGATCTTTAGATCTCCAGACTTCTAAGTTAGTTTAGTTTTTTTGACAAGAAGTTAGCAGCAAAACTAGAATTTGGCAGGAGCCTTACAAACTTCAGCATGAGATTGAACTTAGTTTATTACCGAGGATATTCTTAACTTCAGTAGAAAATAAAGTTAAAGTCCTTTAAAACAACCAAGCGACTAACTGTTTCGATGAGATTCTTAATTAATCGAAATAAGTGCAGACCCAGGCCGGTTTAAAACTCGAGAACCAGACCATTGGGTTCTGCTGAGATTCTTGGGCAGCCGCAACTTTAACTCTTTTTAGGAAAACAAAATATAGGACCAGAGATCAATCGAAAATACTGAAATTTCAACATAAATTGAAGAGATCTCTGGTAGCCATTTGATGACAGAAACTAATGCGCATGTCATGTTTGCATCTTTGAAGGCAAAGTAAGTTGTTCTTTGAGGATTCTCTCATTGCATATTTGCTGCCTCGACTTAGGGGGCTCGAAATTAAGGGGGGTCCCAGATAGATTGGAATTACCTACAATCAGACCCCCATCATAAATGATTGTGAAATTGTTTCATGATCAGGATCTAGTTCACCCAGCTCACGTTTCAAATTACCCTTTTCTATTTAAAGAGAGCTTAATCAGCGATTCAATGAGAGTTTAATTAGCCTTAAACTATAACATTTTTACATAGCAAAGCGATCTTATTCAAAACAAGTTTTGTTTTTGAATAGTGCTTTTTTTAATTATGTTCTCATGTTCCCACAAAAATACTCGAGTGCAAATTAGATCTAGATTGCCAATTGCCACAATTTCTGAAAAAGTAGAAAAAAAGATATTGCTGCAAGAAAGGACACAATTTTGTTACGTCACCGAGTCAGTATGTCCAAGAACAACGGCAATTTTATTTTTATCTGAAATTAACTGCCAATTAGAACATATTATCACGCTTTGAAAAATGTAGTTTAATTAAGTTCGTGACCTTAACGTCAAGAATTTATCCGCTAATACTTGCAATGATGCTTTCAACCAATGGATTTTTAAAAATGTGCGTCACAAGTTATGAATGTATTTGTAATAGGCAAGCGCTGACTAAAACCTAATAAAACTTAGACGGCAGCAAATTGTAGATGGACTTTTTTACAATTCAAAGAATTTGAATTGTATTGGGGCGCTGTCTTTTTTTTAAGGTCTGTTCACACATTTTCATGATTTTTGAAGTCAAATTGGAGTAGAGATTTTGGTCACGCCGAAACAGGAAGTGGAGCGAAAAAGCGAGTGGTTTTGCGGCGTGAAATTTTTTCGCTCTAATTTTAAAGTAGAGTGAGAATACGGTGTTTGAACAAAAATTCGCTTTATCGGTAGTGGTTTTTTGTTCACATGCGGCAATTTCACTTTGATTTTTAATGTTTTTTCGATTTTTTGGATCGGATTTTTTTCTAAATGGTTTTTCCAAACCATTCATAGTCCGTTCTAGGTCTAGTTTTCTGTTTAGTCAATGAAAATTCTTTGAATTGTACGTCAGGACTTGTCCTGCTATGTTTTAGAACTTATTCTAAAATTGTCAAACTTTCTCTGCTTGGGATACCAAGTCGAGCTAATTTCTCTTTCTCTTACTTTGATCTAAATAAAAGTCAAATAAATAAAAACCCCAAAATTCAATTGCAGTGTCTGTGTGAGTAATGAAGAGGGTTCAAGACCTTAATTCTTGTTCAATAATGACCTTCTAGGTTATTTGTTTATTTTATAATGTGATGTTGATTAACATACGTTATGCATCCTACTTACTGGGCACCTGACATTAAATAGAAAATCATTAATTAAACTATAGCACGTGTGTTTGTCAATACTGTGCACTCACTAAGCTGGGGGACAGAAGCGAAAAAGATCCAGATTTTTATTGTATCTCATTTTTGTACCGTATATTTTTTTGCGAAATCTTGTTCAATAGCGGTCGTTAATTTTTACCACTTGTTATGTCTTTACCACATCACGTTTCAGTTTTTGTGATTGTCTTGACAAGGGCTTGTTTCTCGATACTTATTCAAACACTCTGATGTACATATTTTGAAATTTTTTGTCATGAGCCATATCATAATTTCGACGAGGTTGCCTCTGTTTAAGTACGATTCTCATCAATTTATATCAAAATTCGTTTCACTTGGCAAAATGAATAACGAGCAAAATCTTGAGAATTCAAACCTTATCTTTAAAAATATATTTACAGCACGATCGGAAATAAATTATTTGCGACAAAAAGGCCAATGACAACATGAATTTGCTTCTGGATTTTTGTTTAAATTATAAAACTACCGCTTTTTTGAGAGTTAAGCTTGTTGTTTATTCCGAATGCATCTTGATATATTTCAAAATCACAACTTACCATAAAAATGAGCTGATATGTCTCAACAGCGAAAATTTCGGTTCCGTTCATTTTTCTAATTCAGCCTGCGATTTGTCAGGATTTATTATTTTTTACTACTGATATAAATAAGCGGTCATAAACTCAGTAAACAATAGATTTGGGCAACTGAACTTTATTTCAATGATGCTATTATTGCTTATATATCAGTTCAATGATTCAAAATATAATACAACTGATCGAAACAACAAAAAGCGTTTTGAATCTTAAACAAACAAAAATGAACAGAAATAGTTATTAGCCGCCTTTTAATGGAAAATCCTCACCCAGAAGGCGTTTTAATTGATAAGGGAAACTAAAATGAAATGATCAGAGCTTAAGGGTTTTTCCTGGGCTAATTGATAAAGAAACGTGTTATATATTTGTAATGTTTTACGCCCTCTCATTCTCGCTTTGAAGAACACTCACAACAATTAAACAGGCGCCATTATGGAATTTTCACTCTCGTGTCTCTTGTACCTCAATTTCTATTTTTTAGGCATTAAAAGCTTTTTATTGCTTTCACCGATTCGGGGGACTGGGCAAAAATTAAGAGCTGCTTATGAAGTAGGTTGTGAGCCCTCGGGTGAGCTTCCAAATTATAATTTTACAATTTTTTTGATGAAGATCATGGGTAGCAAAGGTGCTCCGAATTTTTTGAAAACAAATTTGCCTCATAAATTTTCGCTAAACCCTTTAAACAAATTCCCATCGTCAGTCATGGAAAAATTGTGCAATAATCATAAAACTAAGTTTTTGATAGGAAAATTCCCGGCACATTTTTCTCTCGGTGGAATATGACTATCTACAATTGAGTTCATTGTAAAAAAATCACATTCTTCAATAGATTGTGCAAATTGTCCTTAATGCAGAAATGAGCATTGGTTTGTTCATTCATTGTCATCATAACAAAAAAATCACTTAAGGGTACTCATAACTTTTTGCACTAGTGATTGTAATAAATTTGGTTTCACTTTACTCACTATAACAAAATTTGTGTGAGTGCTTCATTTTAATGTTGATGATATCAACCCCGAGCGATAAATCTTTGAAAACTCTCTAGAATTAGCAATAGCAATTTTTTTCACAAAAAATGAAATTTTGGTGAACACTGTGAAATTATGCATTTTCAATGATATATTGATGGTGAGAAAAACAAAAAAGTCAGATATTGCTGTTTACCACTGATCCAAATCTAAATGATTGCCCGGATCTGAGTCTCTTGATATTTCAGTACTGAATCATAAAAAATTCATTATGATTTTTACTATGGCCAGAGTTCTGATAATGGCACTTCATAGACATTTCATGGTAAAATTCATAGTAAAATCCTGAATTTACTCTGAACATAATGGAAATCAATTCTGTGTTTATCATGGACATAATGAATTTTTGTCTGTATTTCAAATGAACAGCATGAAAGATCACCAACGGCCGTACAAAACGCGAAAGGCAATTCAAAAAATTAATTAATCATCATCATGTGGTTATTCAAAACAGAATTTAAACGTGCTTACTCTCAATTGTATTTCTATAGAAGTTTAATGTTTTGCACAGTTCTCTACAATTGTCAGTTTGTACTGTATTCTGTGTGTATTCTCTGTGGTATTGTACCATGCCATACCATTCGTTGTACCATTCGTTGTGTCATTCGTTGTGCCATTCGTCGCAACTCACCTGCACCTTGCATCTGACCATGTGCACTGAATTACACATACTCATCACATATAAACATTCTCCATTTCCTCAAGTCATATTCCCCCTCCACACAACAGATTCGACTCTCTGTTTTAACAAAGGAACATTCGCAGGTCACACGTATGACGGCACGATGGTGATGGACACTCGGACATCTTCACTTTCTCGTGTTATACTTCGAAACGCTATTGTGGGAAGGGATCGTGTGTTCTGGAGAAGGAAAATTCATTAATTGTCATAATCGACCCGTCCCCCTTTTTATCTGTTGTTGAAAGAGGCCCGGACGAGTTGGGCCCGGACGAGTTACGAGTTGGGCCCGAATGAGCTAATGGATGCCCGGACGGGTTACGAGTTGGGCCCGGACGAGTTACGAATTGCGCCCAGATGGAGTTAATGGATGCCTGATCTGCACCCCCCCCCCCCAAATCTGAAATAAGCCCAATTTTGGGCCTTGTCGCGAATTCTAGCCCATACTAATTGCAATTCCTCGGGAGCCTAAATTTTCCTCTAAACTTCAAATCACACACACACACGCACACACACACAGCTTGTTTTCGGCCGGTTTTTGCACGGTTTGTTTGCACGCAGCTTGTTTTCGCTAAACGCTATATAAAACGCTATATCATGCTCCTAGCGCGTCATGTAAGAATTGCAACTTATTTTCGAAATTTTCAAAATTTCTATGATTTTGCAATGACCATTGACGAAACCTATGTTCATTATGTTCATGATAATTTCGTTAAAAATAACTGGGTCTGGATTTGGTCTGAACATAATGCAAGGTAACTTTACCCTTGGGACACTATGATCCGGTACTGATTTAACGTTCTACTATTGGATTTTGATTAATCAGTACTGATTTACTATGGCACTCGGGTCGGGTGATTAATTTATTAAACACTTGTTCGAGACGTCAGTAGTTTTTTTTAGTTTCAGTCGAAGCAATGGATTATATGATCAGACAGTAAGAGTATTAAATTTCTGTGAAACGTGTCTTAAAAAATATACACCGTTTATGGCTTGCCAAATTGTCATAAATTTCACTGTGTTGTGCCTTTTCACCGCTTAATTACTTTTAATGTCACCACCCGTATTATTCACTTAGTTCATTACTTATTTTGCTAAATAATTTGAAGTCCCTCTTTTTCATAGCGCTGATGTTATGTAACTTTACCACTAAATTTTAACTATGCATTTTGTAATTTCCTCACTATTAGCGGAGCGTTAGATATGCGAGAACGCGAGGAGATAATGCCATTTTTTGGAACCAGTAGGCGAAAATATGCAATTATTATTTTCTGTGGATGTCACTGCATAGAGTATTATTGCAGCAATTTGTAGTATATGTAGTAATTGGAGTTTTAAAATGAGCAATATGCAATTTTTGTACAAAGTGTTGAAATCTTGACATTTCTCGGTAAGTGACGACCTTTTAGATATGTATTTCGTGACTGAAGCATGTATGAAATCTTATACGATCTTTTATGATTAGCGGTGAAAAAGGCCGGAAGTGTATTGATAGCCCGGACCTTAATGCCATAGTATTTCAGTACTGAAACATTGTATCACAATTGTATATCGTCGGCCCATTACTGTATCAGTGTGTCTGAAGAGTATCTTGCCACTCATGATGTACAGGTTAAATCCCATAGATACTTTTTTTCTGAAAATAGACTGTGCATCATTGGTTTTGATGCTCATGATGATCATAGGAAAATCATAATAAAATTTGAAAATTCCCAAAAAAATTTTGAATTTTTGGGCGTTGCACTTTTTGAGCATAACGATGAGATTACTATATTAAAACATTGAAAATAACGTATTATCATCACAAAAAACAGCCACCAAAACCAGTAAATACACGCCGAGTGTCTGGGACCTGCCGATTTTTAGATTTTTATGGTTTTTGTTTCAGATTGTAATTGAAATTCGTATGTATTATAGTTTTCAGCCTAAAGAAAATGGATACAGAACTGGGCCGACGATATACAATCGGCATACAATGTTTGTGTCAACAATTTGTGTAAGACTTTCCAATCAAAGAAAACAAGAAGGCTCGGCAATGTGCGTTCGCACATAATGTTCTGACCCCACTCATAGGACGACGATTTGTGTATATATTTAGATAATATTGGAGTGGTTGAGACAGTTCTTGGGGGGGGGGGGGGGGGGGTCGATACTTAAATCTACGCAAAAACAGTATTCAGAGTCTAGAGTATTCAATGCGTTCTTCAAATATAAGAAATTCATATGTTTTATTGAAGATTTGGTCCTAGCATGCATGAGTATGGACTCAAAAAGT
Source organism: Convolutriloba macropyga (assembly GCF_964194025.1). Lineage (NCBI taxonomy): Eukaryota > Metazoa > Xenacoelomorpha > Acoela > Convolutidae > Convolutriloba > Convolutriloba macropyga. The sequence goes on along the minus strand of NC_134476.1, from coordinate 31,001,256 downwards.
CGGATTATTGGTTGAACGGTGAAGGTTAATGGTTGAGGGATTGAGACAGTTCGTGTGTGTGTGGGGGGGGGGGGGGGGGTCGATACTTACATCTACGAAAATACAGTACTGGGCCCCCAACGATACAGTACTGGGTCCCCAATGTAACAGTACTGGGTCCCCAACGATACAGTACTGCGCTGACGATAAAGTACTGGGCCGACGACTCGCTAAACTGGGGGGGGGGGGGGGGGGGGTGTCCGCTTATAATTATAGTGGATACAGATATTTATTTCAACCCCATTCTCACAGCTTAATGGGCAACTCTCCATCACTTTGTATATACACCACCATACAAATGCACCCAACTGCGCCTGAATAGTTTCAGACGCCGTCGTCCACAAAAAAGAGCAAAACTGCCCATGAAGAAGAACAGTCTGAAGTATGAGGAATAATAAAAAAGGGTAGCTGAGAACAAGCCGCTTTGGCCTAATGCTGTTCCGCTGCGATTACACAGGAACGAAAATTATTAATGATGATTATTGTTTTTAATCAGTCCATATATTGCTTTTGTGGAGGAGCCGCCATCTATCATGAGATTATCGCTCAACAGGTTACAAAACTTAGATTAAAATACTGTAATCTCAGCAAGACCAAAAATAGGCATCGGTCAGGCTCAACAGACAGAAATTTGTCTATAGGCCATACTGATTAAACTAGAGATTAAGTTTAGGCAAACTCAATGGACAAAAAATAGGTATGGGCCGGACCGAACATACAAAGTTGGAAGCATGAGCTGGAGCAAAATTAGGCATTGGCTTGACAAATAAGACCCTTTTCATGTATGGACGATGCCGAAGAGACCGAACTTAGGAATGCCAGACGGAAGACGCAACCAAAATTTTGTCCGGAATTTCAATGACTTCGGACCACCGCTACCCAATTTCCAATTTATAAGTTTGAGTCGCATCAAATATAAAGGACCTTTGAATACCAGAACAAAGAAATAATTGATGCATTAATGTATAGTCAGTGCTAAATTAAACGCTCTATTGTGTAACAACGCTAACAAACATTAATTTTTTGTTTTCAAAGCAAGCAGTGTTTATTTTGCATGGTTTACTCGCATATCAACTAATCCGTTATACCTCTGCATTTTTTGTGCTGACATCTCGGCAAGGGTTTCTCAGTAGTGTGAGCTTGAAGACCAAGTGCTCAAACCAATTTTGGTTTTTTCAATGCTCATCATATTGTGGTTATGGCTGTCTTCTGTTTGTTTTGTCGCTAAAAGACCGTTATGCAATTTTACTGCTAAAATGTAAACCGTACCATACCATATTCACCATGCTATGTTGAACCCGCATAGATGTTACAAAAATTACTTCAGCGTTATTGATCAATAGAAAGTGGTGACGTCAAAATGAGCAGAAAATAATAAAACTGACTCTAAAAACCAAAACGTTATTGGCAATATAAAACTAACTTTTTTAGCTGAATAAATTCACCCATAAAAATATAGCTAACTATTTGAGAACAGAACAGCCACGACTTGCCTCAGCCACAACTGTGCCGACATAAAACAGTGTGGAAGTTTAAGTATTCCAAAAAGTTATTCAAAATTTTTGCAAGAAATGACTCATCCGACCACACCGACTCACTCAACTATGGGCAATAAAATTCAACCAATAAAAAGCGAGCAATGCGGCCATCATTTTTATTCGTTTTCTGTAATTTGCGAAAAGATTCTGGAGTGCAAATAACAATGCAATAGCAATTGCGAGTAATAGTTAGGCAAGTGGCCTCTGGGACATATGATATGTACCTATAACACTTATACAAAAGCTGCAACTATTTTTTTAAATAACATTTGTATGACAAATAATTTCTAATCGCTTGGTCGGCATTTGTCCTGTTTCGGCGCCCGCTAAAAATCGGTCTGGTTGTGCATCCGCATATTTGTGCGCATTTCTCACCGACTCGGGAGATTTAATACGAAATCTAACCGATTATCAGATATATATATCGATTTTAATCAAAGTTATAACTAATTGTTTCACTATTTTTCTTGCCAAGCCAGGTTTAGAAGTTTTCATAGTTGCTGTTTTTGGCGTCGATTTTCTGACTGACGCTAACAGTTAATCAGTTTTTGGTGAGCCGGAAGTAGATCGAAGGGACAATAGATCAAAAACAGACAGATTGGGACAACAGATCCACAAGTAATCTTTATTCTCATTGGCTGAAATTAAAAATTATGTATTATTTGAGGTCGGGCATAAAACTACTGCATCTGGCCATGCCTCGCGAACTATGAGCATGCCTCACGGCCCATTGGACCTAATATGAATTATCAAAAGAAAGCAAAATGTCACGACGGAACATGTTATGCTTTGTTTTGTAAGTGACCACTTAAATCTGATTGGCCAAAACGCATCTTGAATATCTTCATTTTTGATCTTTTGTCCCAATTATTGCTTTTGAATTGTTGCCTTTTGATCTGTTGTCCTAACACCCAATTTTTTAGTCGTAACGGCCAGCTACGTGGTCAAACACTTCTTTTTCGTAAAGGTCAGCTAAGGGCCGACGAAAAAATTAGCCGAGAAAGTCAAAAGTGAGAAAATTAGAGGTATTAAGTGCTGAGATAAATGTTGTAATATAAATGGGACACAAAATTTTCTAACTCACTTACACATGAGTTTATCGCCTTTGCCACGGTCAGCGGCCATGCCTCAGTGGCTTATCGGAATTTAAACCATTCCACATAAGAATATTTTTATATACCATTAACTGAAAGTAACATAAATGCTAAAAAATTGATCCTGTCTTCTATAAAGTATCAAAAGTGATAAACTCAGAAAATTCAAAATTTAGAAAACCGTAGAAAGTCTTAATTAACAGAAATAAATTTAATTGCTGACTTCATTGGGTTTCATTGCTGTTTTTTTCTAAACTTCCAATGCAAACAAACATTCGAAAGTTTTTAATACAATGCCTTCTCGATTTCAGTGAACTGATTTTTTAAATGAAGAATGCGCAAAGCAACTAAAAATCTGTGCAGTTTGTTTTGGACACACTGTCTCACATTATTTTGCTCGCATAATAAGTCGCGCAATTGTCTTTACTTTATTAGGATGAATAATTCTCAAAAACCATTTCTTTTACGTTGTGTGGTGATGAAAAAAATTTATCGGTAACCAACCAGTCTTGTAAAGTTTTTGCTGCAAAACTTTTTATATTTTACATTAAAATACTAAAAAAAAGTGATTGACTACTACTTAACATATAATAGCAATTCTTACAAATGTTCACCGCTTTTCATTTATATAGCTAAAAGAGAAAATTTAGTTGAAGAGAAATATATAGCTAAGAAAAAAAGTTCCACTACAATAGCCAGTTTTTACGCACCTTGTGTACACTTTTTTTGCAAAACAGGGAAACGATAAATCTCCGGCGGAGAACGCATAAAAGAAATTTTGTATATCTAGTGATAATATTTATTGCGGAATGTTATCACTGTAACTACTTCCTTGATTGCTTTCAATCGCATTTTTTACATTATATCACTGTTTTGACTTCAATTCTTATAATTTATGCCAAAATTATCAGATCGAAAAAACAAGGATCCTGAGCAATATCAAACAAACTTACTTTCTGTGCCAGGCCAAAGAGACCAAGAATGGTATTTGCGCGGGGAAAACCCTATTTATTTAAAAGCAATTTAAGCAATATATAATTTTTGCGTTTCACTTTTAGGGTTTGAAATTCAACTTGAAGTGTTTTAGCTTTTTTTATCAGAATAAAAACGTCTAATTTAGTAGAAATGCAATTTCGACAAGCAAAATTGACAATTTTTTGAAATTTTCAGCACTGTGCTGCTTGCTAACGAAGATCAGCTGTTCCCCACAGTACTACTCAATTCAGGATCCATTATCTCTTTTTTGCTTATTACGGGTTCCTCCCACGGGCTGGACATTTTTGTGGCGTGATAGCCGACAGCTAAGGCGTATGATTCACAAGACAATGATTGAGTATTCAATCCCCTGCCTTCGTTAAGCTGTCTATGTAAAGATGAGCTCTTAATTTACCATAGCTTTAGGTTGAGTATAGCCTGACCAATTTTGGCTGCAATGATGGTACTAAGTGAAAGTTTCAGACGCAAAAAAAGTGGCCATCGTCAACAAAAAAGAGCAAAGCTACCCATGAAAAGAACAGTCAGAAGTGTGGGGAATAATAATAAAAAGGGGCAGTTGAGAACAGGCCGCTGTGGCCTAATGCTGTTCCGCTGCGATTACGCAGGAACAAAAGTTATTAATGATTATTGTTATTTTTAATCAGTCCATATATTGCTTGTGTTGAGGAGCCATCATCTATCATGAGATTATCGCTCAATAGTTTATAAAACTTAGAGTATATTACTATAAACTCAGCAAGACTAAGAATATGCATCGGTCAGGCCGTACAGACAAAAATTTATCTATAGGCCATACTGATCAAACTAGAGATTAAGTTTGGACAAATTCAACGGACAAAAATAGGCATGAGCCGGACCGAACATACAAAGTTAGAAGCATAAGCTGGACTACGATTCAGGCATTGGCTTGACAAATAAGACCCGTTTTCATGCATGGACGATGCCGAACATTCCGAACTTAGGAATACAAGACGGAAGGCACAACAAAAATTTTGTCCAGAATGATTAATTCTCATACACGGAGTTTTGATGAACTTGCTTGTGATTTTAAACCGAACTTATTGTAAGTCCCTGACGTTTGAAACGGAACATACCAATGGTTCCTTACGCGTTTGAAACCGAACATACCGACGGTTTCTCATACTTAGAGGAGTTGTTATTCGAGTTCAAAATCCTTTGTTGGTTTTAGGTTAAAACTTTAGTAATCTTTAAAACATGTACTTTGAGAAAAAGCCATTCAATTTTTGCATGAAATATTTAAATGATGAACAAACTTATAGCTCTTGGTAACAAACGGCGTGCTGCATGCATAACGCCATGCATTAACTGTTTTCTTTCTGTTCCAGTGTTTCTAATGGCTGCTTCAGTACTGACTTCTACCGGCTCCTGGTTCTTCAAAGGGGTTCGAATCTGCACCCGATGGTTGCTGACGTTTGAAGTTTGGGGGAGGGGCTTGCTGTGGCTCTTGATTCCCCCCTGTGACACGGCTGTCCAGTTGGCTGCCCCCCGATCGTCGCAACAGCGCTTGGGTTACTTCGCCACGCCTGTCCATGAAATGATAGTAGCCCATGAGGACATACAAAGGACGCAAGAAGAAGTTGACGAAAAATGCCATCATGCAGAGCACGTATTCAAACGGGTGGGCATGAGCAAGATTTCTGAAACACTGATTGCGATTAATATATTCTTCACAGCTACTCAATACCAACCTATCATAGTTAATTATTGTGTTAATTACATGCCAACAAAAATTATGGACCTTTTCCGTTTTGAAGCTTCCACCCCACCCCTCCCCTTTATTCGATGCAGCACAGATACAGAGCGCGTGACATTACATAGTCAAAAGCACGTGACAAAATCAATGTGAGTAAAATGTGCAAAATGGCAAGTGCGTTTGGTTGTTCTGCGGTGTTTGATTGTTGCAGATACTATTTGTAACAACCCAAGATTCTGGTGAGTCATTTCGCTGAGTTATTCTAGCTTGGTAGTCAAGAGTTTGTTGGTCGTTCTTAATAAGTTCATTGTACTTTATACAAGACAGAAATTGAACGCTTATCGGTAACATGTAGTGCAAACCCCCCGAGGCGGAAAAACTCTCAAAATTCGATTGTACATAAATTTCAGTTTTGATTTCTGATTTCTTAGTCAGTTTGTTCTGATTTCTTACTCAATATCAAGCCGGCGCTTAGAAATAAATTCTTTCGACTCAATTGTTATTCAAACCAAATCTTAGAGAAAACCATGTAAATTAAATAAAACCCGTTTTCATAAAACCCAAGTCGAACCCATCCGTATAGAAGGATTTGTGTTTCAAATAATAGTAACGGGTAGGGTTGCGAGACTATTCACCCCAAACTTGGCGGGGCGAAAAAAATTGAGGCGTATTTCCCAGAAAATATTTTGACTGCTTCATTTTAACCAATTTTTTTATTTTTATCACTTATCTTGATTACTTTTCTATAGGAAACTGGAGAGCTGAAAGAAAATCTCTTCTGATCAAAAACTGAAAGAAAATCTCTTCTGATCTATCTAAATGATAGAAAGAGAGCTAAGTTTTACATAACTAAGAGCCAAGGTAGAAAAAAGAGCGTCGACAAAAAACAACTAGTTGTAGTCAAAGTGAAAAAAATATCTTTGTATTCGTTTCCATAATTTGACTGCTTTTTTACGAATTTGAATTGATTTTTTACAGATTATTTATACATTCGCGTAAATCTGATAACTACGTGTAACTGAATCGCTTAGCTTTATGCAGCTTTCAGGGCAGAAGAAATCGATAAGTTGGTGTTAAAATATGTTGATCTCCTTTTATTCTGGTGTTACATCTTAACAACCTCCAAAACTTTCAGAGGTTTAGAAACCGCAAACCTACTTCTCCTATTGAAAAAAAACGTATGAATAATTGGATTACAGCAATTATTAAGATCCGATGCTAGGAGGCGCTAAGAAAACCTTGTCTTACTTTTAAATAAATACAATCCAACTGTTATATACCGCGAATTTTTGTTTGAAATAGATCAGAGTCCGATATATTCCCTCAATTCTTGCTCTTAGAAAGAACGTCAAAGCTTCGGGTCAGCACTTGAAAGATTATTGTAACTTTTTATGCAAAGACATGAGTTGGCCAAAATGATGTGTTCTAAAAGCTCAACAAAGTATGATTGGAACAATTAGATAACAACAGGATACAGAATTTCGCAAAAATCTTACTAGTAAGCTTTCTCCTGCCAGCTTGCCTCTAAGATTTTTGAAATAATTTGAATACTTCAGCCACAGTGCATTAAGGAAAAACTCGCAAACTAGTTTTTGAAAAGAAATGAGTTCCTCCTTATTGATTTCTTTTTCCATCAAACCCGAAAAAAATGTGAACAAAAGAAAACAAACTAAACTGATAATTTAAATAGCCAACATATGATTGGGCGCTTAAGAATGGAGTAACTATTGTGCTTTTGATCGGTTTGATCTAATATAAACATTAGAAGCTGCATTTTCTTTCTAGAGCCAAGTTTTAGCTGTCAAATAGACTCTGTTGTTGAGGCAAGCTACTGATTGATTGTCTGTTTTTTTTTGCGCTGATTATAGTTTATCAAAAAAAATCTAGAAAACTTTATCATTTATCTTGGTATTGGCCAATTGCATAGCTTCTTATTGCTCACAAATATTTATTGCTTCCTCATGATTTTTGGACTTCGAGAGAATATACGTTTTTTTAAATTGTATAATGGTTAAAAATTGTTCAAAATTTCGGTTAAATTTGCAATAATTTAGGTAAAAATCGGCAAATCTGGCAAATAGACAAGCCTAAATAATCATCTGTGATCAAATGATCTGTGAAAACAAAATGAAAATAAAATGAGAAAATCAATTCAGTTGGTTTAGTAGCAGCGTTTAAAAAATAAAAACGAGCTCAAACTTAAGCTCTCATTTTTTTCATTTATTTTTTAGTGTTTCTAAACTTTGATTGATTATTTTGACAAAAAAACTTTTGACTATAGGTGGTAATAGCGACCAAAACATAAAATTTTTTTGTTATTACTCTAATCAAAGGTTGCTCGCATCAACAGATAGTTCAGCAAAATTATTATATCTCAGATAACTGTTAGTTCATTATTTCAAATCTGTTGCTCGTGTTTCTTTCGTAGAGAGAGGAAATTTGTAAAAAATAAAACATACAGGCGTAATTAATGTTTCTGAGATTCGAAAATTGCTGCAACTTTGATTGTATATTTTCTGCCAGTTTACACTCTATCAATCTATGTAAACAGTTTGCCACTGACTTTTTCCAAAACCATTAAAAAGCAAAAATCAAAGGTAAAAAAATTATTCTGTTGACGTATTGACTAGGCCCTGCAGACTTTCTGAAGAAAAAGATGGGAGCCAAATTTTGACTGAAATAATTTTGTATCATAATTTTATCCATTCGGCAAAAAGCCGCACAGAAACATACATTGTGTAATAATTGAGAACTAAAGTTTCTTTGGAAAAATAACATGAAACAATTTGAAACAATACACACAGACACACACACACATATATATATATATATATATATATATATATATATACATACATATATATATATATATATATATATATATATATATATATATATATATATATATATATTCTTTCAAAAAAAACTAAAGCGATTAAAAACAGTTTCTTGTACTTTTGAATAATTATACATTTATTTTGAGCTAAGAATTTCAATTGAACATCATCGTTGTGATTTTTCAAAAGGTAATATATTTCGTAGTGTGTTTTCCAAACTGAATTTTTTGTGAATGTCCTTTCTTGAAGCGCAATTTTTAGCAGTTTTTTGACAAGTTTAAATTTGTCGTCGCCATCTTTTCTGAAACACATATTACCGTAGACAAAGATACTTTTTTGTGTTACATTTCAATTACATCTTGTATTTAATCAGTGTGTTCCCATAATTCTTTTTTGAATGCCTAGTGATTCTTTGATTATTTTTTATGCTACAAATTAGGTCTATAAACTTTTGTTTTTTTTTTGTTTCTGTTCTCTTCATTTAATCGATTGCTCAAATCTATTACCAATCTGATGTAAGGTTTTATTAAATTGTAGACGTAAATAAATTAAAAATGTTCAAACCCGATTACATACTCATTGTTAACCAGTTGCTGATTTAGTTAATTTTTTACAATTTAGATTTTTCCAATTGAAATGGTGGCCCCGTCAAGGCACTGACAAAGTTATGGAGAACTAATTTTCCAACAAAACTTCAAATTTGTTAGAATACAAGCAAAAGTGCGCATTTTCTTTAAAAAAATTTGTTTTTATTTTGTTTTTTATTTTGGAGATAACAAATTAATATCAACAACGTAAAGAAAACATTACTTCCTGGACTTGAAGATGTCCCTCAAATCAGACGCTATGCATTATGTAATTTATTGCCTGTTTCAAAAAATTATATGTTCTCACGATGATTTCATATTGGTCGTTCTATTTAGTATTTCCCTATCTAGAAATTTTTGAGTTTTTTTGTTCAGCAATGATCTTTTCCATCTTTGCTCTGTTTGAAAAATTTACACAAAAAAATTGGGAACACAAAGTAAAAACTTTTCGACACTCATCATCTTACGATTCTGATTTATCGTTCAAATTTATTGTAATTTTTCTGCCTTTGTTCAAAAGATTTCCTCAACGGCTCAATGTCAATGAATTTTGGAAATTGCATGCCAAGAATTTTTTCGCGTTGTATCAGTCCGCTACACGAGATAAAATTAACGCAATCGATATTTGTTCAGCGCAATTTTTTGTGAAACCAGAAAAAAAATTTCAGAGCAGTTTTCACTCTGTTTGTTTCTGAATGTCTGGTTCACAAAAATTAACTGAAAGAAAAAATTTTAACCTGGACACAAGAAAAAAAATAGAAGCAAACCGCTGGTAGTAAACCATCGGTAAACTCCGATGTAAGAATGATCTGCAATGCAAGAAGAGTAATTTTGAGGAATTACCCCCGATCAAAACTGCGATGTAAGAGTGGGCTGCAATGGAAAGACTCTGAGGAATTACCCCCTGACAGAAGAATTGGGCTTACAAGGGGTGTAAAACGATGTAAGAGTGATGGGCAATTTATTCAAAGGGGTAAAATTGCGTAAGGAAGGGGCTGCCAAGGGGTTAAAATAATGTAAGAGATTGTGGGTAATGGAGAAATTACCCCAGACACTTACATCATTTTACACGCCTTGAGAGACCAAAAAGATGTAAAAATGGGGGTTAATTTATCTGTCACCCCTCTCTCTTACATCATTTTAACCCCTTGGCAGACCATTGCAGCCTTAAAAGATGTAAAACTTTTGTGCCGTATTTTCCTAAAAAAACTTCTCATTGCAGCCACACTCTTACTTTTTTATGGGTGGGTAAATTCGACCCGGTAGGAATTTCTCTAGTTGATGTATAGGATAATTACTCTGATGAAGTTAACGAGAACATCTCGCAATCGACTAGAAACGCCTATAAGAATTTAGCAGAATTAGCTGACTTCAGCAGAATCACGTAAGCTTGCTTGAAACACGCATTTTGCAATTTTTAAAATCTAGGACTGTATATAGGGGAATCTGGCGCTCTAGAATTTGGAAATACATTGGTCTAGCATTTTAAGGCATGAACGTAAGTGTTTCAATTCAAATTTATCTCCAGATTTTGCTATACTTTCCGCACAAATTGGGCTGATTGTACTTACTGAGCGTCCTGGAAGTGGAAACTGAACGCAAATATATCCTGAATGAATCCATGGACCTGTACACTCATCAGACAGAAACAGGAGAGGGCACTTTAACTCATGATGAACAAATTACCAACAGAATCAGTTTATATGAAACATACTTTTGGTTTTAACTTATATATTAATCGATTTAAAAGTTTTTCTTAAAATTTAGCGCTATATATAAAACTCAGGCCTATCGTAAGGTTAAATTCATTAAAGGCTATCATAATTTCTTCAATGACATACTCATATTTTCCGCTAAGGCATTCCAAATAATTAAAATGTTCTATTTTAGTTAATAGAAACGACTAGAGCCCTTTCCTTTTCTCATCGGTATCGTCAATGTTTTTGGCGCTTAGACGCTAGAGATCGTGCCTAGATTCTGCTCAAATGTGGATATCCTCCTTAATCTTCAGATTTCAAAAGTCAGACATTGCCTCAATGTTCAGTATTAAAAAAGTGAGTGATTAGGCGTGTTTGGCGCTCAAAAACGTTTGCAATTCCATTTTGAACCTAGACAACGATAAATGTGTTGATTTTCAAACGGTGAAAATTGGCTTAACGCTTGTTTTTGTTAGCAAAACAAAAATGCCGAAAACACTGCATTTCCTCAGTGATAACTTTGGTGTTTCCTGTTTCAAAGGTCCAGTTTTTGAGAAAAAGACTTTTAACGGCTGGAAACAAGCTCTTTTAATAGGCCGACATAGAGTTTTTAACGTGTCATTTTGTAAAACTGAAACTTTTATGGGTTAACATAGGGTCTTTTCACTAATTATACGGGAGAAGCAATAACGGAATTTTGTTTCTCTACCAAAACAATGAGTTCTTTCATTACTCAACAAAAGTCGACAATTTGGGGATTGGCTTCGGCTGCGATTCACACATTAAATTTTCCAGCCTACCAAATAGGATTTGAATAGCCGCAATCGGCTACTAAGTTAGATAGCATTTAAGCTTTTTTCAATTTACGACCCGAGAGTTGAAGTCAAATTTTTAAACGCAAGTCAAAAGAAGAGAGAAAAGACAGTGTTTTCTGTTCATAAACGACCTTGATATAGCGCACGGACAAGGCAAGAAAAAACTTTTCTCAAGGAGAGAAGAAACATTTGCACACGTGTGGATTTTTGAAATTTAGGCATCGTGGCTTTTTCGCATAATTCAGCAAATAAGTTTCATGAGATAAATTTACTACTCGAATAAATTTTTATGGCAGTAAATATCATTTTGCTAGCAAAATCCTTTTGTTTATAATAAAATCTGATTTGAAAAGTTTTAATTGTTCAAAAACTAGTTTTTTTTTCTCTTTTTGTCGTTATTATCTTTTGTTCTTGCTTTTCAAATAAGTTTTCTTGCATTTTTATCACTGAGGTATTTACTAAAAGGAATTGTTCGAAAAAAAATAAGATAACTAATTCTTAAGCCATTTTGCGTAAATTGTGTTTTGATTCATTTTCCTGCCCGCTGCCTTCTTTTTTGGCACAAACTGATCTTTGCTTACTTTTTGCGTGTTATTGCTTAGAAATTTTGTATCCCACGGTAATTTCAGAACAACTGAAGAGCAAATTGGGACCAATCAATTCGAATACATTGCTACAAATTGATTTGACAATCCTCATCTGTGTTTTAAAACCTCTCTTTTATTTACCTTAAAGTTTTTCGATTTATTCAAGTAACGCTTTTAAGGCGTTAGGCACTGACCAATTTCTAACCGACGTAACCAGTGTTTTAAAGGAACGGTGCCTAAAATTTGTGAAGAAACGCTACGCATTATATGTACTCCACTCCAGGTCAAAAACAAAACTGAAATAAAAAGCTATTAACTCAAGAAGCCCGGTCTCAAAATCCTTGTCTTTTTTTTATACCAATTCAATTAAACTAATTTTTTGTTAAAACTGTGGACACATATGAAATTTAGAACTTATTGATTTTCAACTGACTGTAGCTGGGCTATTGTTTTTTTTTTTAAAAAAAATACCCTACAATCTACTTGAACTTACACTCCATATCAAAACATCATATTTGGCTTGAGAAAAGCTGACAATTGAACTGAAGCATACGATTTGTAATTTTTTCTGATTTTGCTTCAAAATTTTCTGACCACAAGACTGTTACTTGTGACTATTTTTCTACAAGCCATCTGTTGCATATTTACCAAATTTATATAGGTGAAAAATTTTTTGGAACCCCTGCTTGATGAAATTCTTTTTCAATAAAAAATTTAAAGCAATATATCATAGTTTTCCAATTTCGCATTTTATTTATTTTATTTTTTCTTGCTTTTAATTTTTTCTTATTGTCATCTAGGTCAGCTTTTATTATCAAATTCAGTTGATAGATCACAGAATTTACAATACGTCTTTTGCTCTCTGAGGCTAATAAAGATATACGAAAATCTCAGAAACGTAAAACATTTGTAATATTTAAGCCTTATTTAATCTGCGAAAAATTATTTTAAAAAGTAGAATGATAGACGATCTTAAAATGATACAGAGTTACCAAGGCATTGTTAATATTGTGACAATAAAAGCAAAGCGTACCATTGTGACGATAAAAGTGACGTTTCGAAGAGTTTAGATTACGGCATTGATGTTCTATCAAGAAGCAGTAATTACTGTCCTTTTCCCGCTATGAATTTTTTGTTCACGAGTGGACTGCGTTTTGGCTTCAAATTTGAGCTGTTATTGCTCTGAATGGACCCAAAACCAGAAATAAAAAACTTTGTTTAAAATTTTGGAAATGGTTTTATGGCTAAAATATTAAATATTTTTTTTTGGGATACGACTGAGAAAACTGTTCATATTTAATTTAAGTTCTAATGATATCCCGAATCTGTAGAGAATGAAATGAATCATAAATTTTTATACTGTTTTGCTCACAATTTTCCAATTGACAGTAATTTTTTTCAAAGTTTGTTTTCAAATGATAACAAGTGTGGATTCTGACGTTTTGTAACTGTTCACAAGTAACGTTTTCCGTAAGAAAAATATCTCATAATTTCAAAAAAGGGGAGAGTAAACTATCGCTTGTTTCAATTCATAATCGTACATAAATCAACGTATTTTCATTCAAGCAAGCATTCATAAGACAACGTAGAAACTATAATACGTACATAGCAACAAGTGTCTTTAGACGGCAAAGTCTTTTTGCTCATTTAACTGGTATCAGTCTATTTCTGATACTTGAGATCAAAGCTGGTCACCATTCTATTCGAAACCGTGCAAAAAACCGAAAATTATTAAGTTCAAACGAGCCTTACTTGATAGGTTTAATTATTAGGTTTGACGGAATTATGTTATTTGCACTTTTTCTGAGCTTTGTACGCAAATTGGAACGATTTCTATGCATATTTAAATCCGTACATAAATACTCGAATCTGATTGGTTAATATTCTCGCTTAGATTTATTTAGTTACTAACATCCTCCGGCCCAGAAGAAGATGCTGGGAGAATTGGTACTAATTTTACAAGCGGGCGAACGAGCGATCCGGAGGACGTGCGCAATACGGCGGAGCGTGCGACGCTGTCGGAACCGTAACGAAGTTCAGTGATCCGAGCAGTGGGGTAGTAACCCCTTGGGTTGGTCTCTTCAACTACCCAAACCAAATCACCAGTCTTAAGGTGATGCTCGGCAGGCGTCTGCCACTTGGAACGTCGGTTCAGCGCCGGTACGTATTCTTTGATCCAACGAGACCAAATAGTGTTAGCGTAAGACTGCGCGCGGGCGTAACGTTTACGGTGATCAAACTCATCTACGCCAATGATGGACGGGAGACTACGTGCTTGGTTACCGAGGAGAAAGTGATTAGGTGTTAATGCGCCTAAGTCGGACGGGTCGGCGCTTACGGGCGTTAACGGACGTGAATTAAGTGCATGTTCGACCAGACAAAAAGTGGTATTTAAAACCTCATCTGTGAGGCGACGTGTTCCAAGGATTGTGTAAAGTACGCGCTTGAAACTACGTACCAGCCTCTCCCAGATGCCACCCTGGTGTGGCGCACTGGGCGGGTTGAACCTCCACTTGATGCCTTTGTGGGCAAGTTGCACAGCGATGTTGATGGTGTTCCACTTTTCGATGTTCTCGCGTAGTTCTTTTTCCGCGCCAACAAAGTTAGTGCCATTGTCTGACCAAATAGTTGCTGGTGTACCCCGACGGGAGACGAACCGCTCCACTCCCATTACACACGAACTGGCGTCCATGGACGGAACGATTTCAACATGAACGGCACGAGTAGTTAAGCATGTGAATAGGAAACCCCACCTCTTCTCGGTAGTCCTACGTACAGTAACGTAAAACGGGCCGAAGTAGTCGACCCCGGTGTTCGTGAAGGGAGGAGACTGGTATGCGAGTCTTTCTACTGGGAGGTCAGCCATGATGGGTTGAATAGTGGCAGCGCGGAACATCCTGCACGTAAGGCAGTTAGATTTAATGGAACGTAGTGAGGAGCGTAATTTAAGGATGGTATAACGTTCTTGTATTTTTGCCCGCAAGAAATCAATACCCTGATGATGATGTTTAACGTGGGTGTGCCTGAGGAACAACTTTACAAATGCATGGCGTGCGTCCAGAACGATAGGATGTTTTACATCAAAGTCAACTTCGACCAACCGCTTGATGCGGCCTGCCGATCGGATTAGACGATTTGGCCCAATAAAGGGAGAAAACGGGGCAATACGGCTACTTCGTTTAACGGGTTTGTTTTCGAGAAGATCTTTTCTCTCTGCATTGAATGACTCCCCTTGCACAAGATACTGGAGATGACGCTCGGCTTCGTCAAGCTCCGTGGGGTCTATGATGCTACCATCGACATTACGGTAACATTCGTGAGAAGGTAACAAGCGGAGTACGTACGCTGTTATCCGTAACAACTTCTGATAAGAACTGTACTTATCGAAGGGAATTAGTTGCGGGGGCGGTTCCTTAGTTGACTTGGTTACGGATGCGGCCAATGATGTATTGGTTTCGTCAGTTTCCTTAGTTACTATACCAAGTTTGATGTTTTTAACTACTTCGATGCTTGGTTCGAACGGGAATTCCTTGGTTCTTAAGAAATCTGGACCCCTTACCCAGCTACTTGATTGCAAAACCTCAGCGGACATACCACGAGTACCGGCATCGGCTGGATTATCGCTTGAGGCAACGTGGTTCCATTCGTCAACGCTAGTGTGTTCTAAAATCTCGCATACGCGGTTTGCAACAAATATTGGCTGCTTGCTTGTGGAGTTGAGCCACTGCAAGACAGTAGTGCTGTCGGTCCACATATAAACTTTGTTGACATGCACAGTAAGGGCTCGACAGATATCTTGTTTCAACCGAGCGGACAGTAAAGCAGCTTGCAGCTCTAGCTTTGGAATTGTCATCACCTTCATAGGTGCTACACGAGCTTTACCCAGGACAAATGCAAGCTCTGTTTTTGGCCCACTAGAAGTGTTTACTTGAGCTCGGAGAAATGCAACAGCGCTGAAGACTTCTTGGGAACTATCGCCAAACATGTGTAGTTCCAGGTAATTAAAGTTTCCCGAAAAGTAGCTCCTCGGTATAGTGATTTCTGCAAGCTTGGGCAGTTCTACACTCCATTCGAGGAACCTTGCAACAGTGTCTTTTGGTAATTCTTCATCCCAGTGCTGCCCGCTGACACGCCAGATGTCCTTTAGTAACAATCGGGCACCAACAGTAAATGGTGCCACTAGGCCGATGGGATCAAACACCTTAGACACTTGGCTCAATACCAAGCGTTGTGTTAAAGACTTAGTTACTGTACTGGAGGTACCCCGACTCACAACTAGAGTATCATTGTTGTGATCCCATTTCAACCCAAGCACGTGCGAAGATTCCTCCTTAGATGAGGCAATTACTTTTGGTTCGGTGGACTGAGGTGACCCATCAATTCGATCAGCCAAATTCGGTACATTGCTTATGAACTTAGTAAGCTTGAACCCACCTAGATGGAGAAGTTGCACCAACTCCTTCGATCTTTTGAGAGCCCTCTCAGGTGACTCCACCGAATCCAAGTAATCGTCCATGTAGAAGTTTTCTAGGACGGCTTTGGTTGCTTCCGGGTACTGAATAACATTGTCTCGGGCCGTGCGTTGCAGTGCATAGTTAGCGCATGTGGGCGAGTCTTTAGCCCCGAATATATGGCGCGTGTATTGATACACTACAACATCTGTTGTGGGGTCCTCCCGCCACAAAAAACGCAGTGATGGCTGGTCCCAATCAGGGACACCCACTTGGAGGAACATACCCTCGATATCTGCGGACACGGCAAATTGATGTTGACGGAATCTAAGTAGTACATGGATTAGGTTTTGGAGCAGGTCGGGGCCAGTGAGCAAAGATTTATTCAAGGAAATACCGTGGAACTTTGCTGCACCATTTAATACCCTACGCACTTTCCCCGGTTTGTTCGGATTGACCACGGGATGATGTGGTAGGTACCACTCTCTATCCGACCGCTGCTCTACCTTGTGAGCATCAGGGACTGTTTTCAAGTAACCTTTTTCCAAGTCTTCACGGATGGTGTTAGCATAAGTTTCTTTCAATGATGTATCTCTCGAGAGCCGCTTTTCGAGAGACTTGAGCTGTACCAGTGATGAAAAGTAGTTATTCGGGAACTGGATGTTGTCATCAGCCCATAACATACCGACATCGTATCTTTGGCCGTTATGAAAAGTTGTTGATTCAAGTATTTCCTGCGCGCGAGCATCCGCTGCGGATCGTGGGTCAACTTGCTCGAACGCGCCGTACGATTCCATATCATACCAAGATTTAACCTGACAAGCTAATTCAAAATCCTGTTCAATATTGGCTTTGAAACACGTCGAGACTAGACTTGAACTTGACGGGAGTGGGCCACTTAAAACCCAACCTATGGGTAAGCGGACAGCGAACGGTGAGCACTTTTCGTCGGCTGAAAAATACTCTAACGGGCGGATGGCATGGTAGACATCCTGTCCAAGTATCATCTCAATTTCTCCATAGCAATATCTTACTGGATCTAGAACTGCCAAATGTGGGTAAGTTTCTTGCATGGACTTGACGTCAATGATGTCAGAACCTACGTTTAATGTTTCTCTCACGTAGGGACGCACAGTGAACGCTTCGAAGTCTTGGTCTTTATGAGGTGTCACAGTCAATTGAACCACCTTTGTGTCTATGAGTTCTTCCGTGTTTATACCCTTGACGGTCAGTTTTAATGCGGTACCCTGCAAACCGAGTCTAGCTGCGAGACTATCGGACACCCAAGAGTTACTGCAAGCGGTATCGCATAAAACCAACGCCGTAGTATTGGTACCAGAAGAATTAGTAAGTTTCAGTTCCGTGACCTGAAGGAGGCCTTTAACATCGGTCACGGAAGACAAAGTGGTTGTTTTGCTTGGTTGCTGTTGACCCGTAGATGGCCTAATTGTACCTGCGTTCGACTTCGAAGTATCGATGTTGTTGTTTGTTGAGGGTTTAGCTGGAAAAACCCTTTCAGCTCCATGAAGTAAGGTGTTATGGGAGCTGTTGCAACCATCTTTCCTACATTTACGGGGACTTGGGCATTGCCTAAACATGTGTTTATCACGCAAACAAGAGAAACAGAGCTTTGCCTCAGCCACGACCTTGGCTCTCTGTGTGGGAGTCTTTTCCTTAAAGACACGGCATTCCCACAACCGGTGGTTGCCTTTGCATACAATGCAACTAGAGATTGCTGTTGACGGAGACCTCTGTTGCGGCTTAGGGTTACTCTTCTGTTGCGTATTTGCAGCAAATGCCTTTGAAGCAACTTTTGATCTTGTTACTGAGTTGTTGGTATCCTCAGTCCTTGCTTTAGTTAAGGTATTCTTCATTAAATCGTGCGCTTCGGCCTTCTCTTTTAACCAATCGTTGAAATCAAGAAGAGTAGGTTTCACCCAATGCTTTTTGACCGTGAAGAGAGACCATGACTCCTTCATATTGGGTGGTAGCTTCTGTACGACAGTGTTGAGAAGCGCAGCACTCTTTAAATCCGAATCATATGACAGCGATTTAAATACCCCGACAAGACTTGAAATGCACCCCGAGTAGTTAATGATGTTATCGCTATTGTGCATCTTCAGTGGAGGAAAGCTGTTGAGTTTGTCCAAATGTGCACTTACAACCGCCTGTGGTTGGCCAAATTTACGTTCTAAGGTCCTCAGTGCGTCTTTGTACATTGCGCCGCAGTAGGCGAACTCAGCTATAGCTGTTTTAGCTTTACCTGTTACGAGGGTCTTAAGGTATGTCAATTTTACATCATCAGTTAAGGACTGAGAGTCAATTGCGCTTTTAAACTGACCATACCATTCGTGCCACTGTAGAGGATCCCCACTGTATTGTGACAACTTCCATTCGGGTAGTGGGTCATTCCTCTTGCTAGATAAGGCGTCAGTGAATGCCTTAATCAAGCTTGCATTTTCAGATGCTGGCGCTGAAGGCGTGGGTTGCGGTGGGCCACCCCAACACAATGGTATCGGAGCAGTATGCCCGTATGTTGGATGTATAACCGGCGTGACGAAAGGTGGCGCGATGTTAGTAGTTGTACTAAAGGGGTTAACAGGGATGCTACAGTTTGCTGCGTGGTTGCTATTTGGATCATGTTGTGCACTGTTTTGCAGGATGGGATGGATGACGGTGGGGTTAGCTGTGCTTGGGGGTAGGTACGGTTGAACATTTTTGAAGATGGTAGCGTTATTTGTCGCCTGGTTTACATTTGGGGGCTTATCCTGAGGAAAACTCCACAAGTTTAGATCAAGCTTACAGTTCAGGGGAGATTTTTGTGCTGTAGGACACGGTACCAGGCGGGTTTGAGGCGATTGTACAAAGTTTTGCTGTGGAATGTTTGGGACGGGTAGGTATGTTGCTGTGCTCGCTGGGATGGGCAACGGAATCACGGGAGATTGAGGATTAAATAATTGTTGAGGCGGGATTACGGGAGTTGGGTTCAAGAGTGGGTTAAGAGGTGGAGGGACCTTATGCGGGGAATGGGCAATAGGGATTTGTGTTTGGTGTGTAATGTTACTTTGAGGTGGATTCTGTTGTTGCGGATTATGAGGCTTCGACATATGTAATTGACAAGGTACACTGGAGCTTTTTGGACCCAAGAACTGATTTACCTGTGGGTTTGCTGAAAAATCAGGTACAAAAATGGAGTTCGTTGGTGCCATAAAGGGTGTCGGTGGCCGGGGAGGTTGCATAGGTGGTTGAGGTGGTTGGAGTGCGACATTTTGTACGTCGACTGGTACTCGGTTCACGTCACCACTGCCTGAGGGACTATGTGCCCTTTGATCAATGAGTGATTGCTGCAGTTGAGCCTGGAGATATTCCCGATACAAAGCTTCCTGCTGGGCAACAGAAATTGCAACTCCTGGCCGTGTGTACTGAGAAAGCATTTCAAGATGATGTAAGTTATCGGCAACATTACTTGGGTTTTCTGGAGGATTACTAGGGGAAGTATCTTTAACAGGAGGGTCGGCGGTTGCTGAACCAGGACGAGAAAAGTTTAACTCACTTGAATTACCTGCTGGAAACGAATTTACCCAATCCTGAACAAGTCCCTGACTTCTATCTGATCCCCTATCTTTAAACAGTTTCAGTTCACTTGAGTGGTGACTAAACAATGAATGATTGTCCATTAAATCAGCCTCATCTATTTTGGCTGCTGCAACACGCTGGCGGTGGTCTTCCTCCAATTCTTGAAGTGCCATCTGTTCCATTTGTATTTCAAGCTCCTTTTTTCTCATGGCAATTTCGTGTTTTTGTTTAGCGAGGCGCATGGCAGCTTGTTCTTGTTTCTCGGCCTCTTCGCGTTTTAGTTTTGCCATGAGAAATTCATGTTTACGCTGGCTAGACATTGATGATGTTGTTCGGCGTGAACTTTTCTTAGATTGGCCTTGAGGATTAACGCCCTCATATACGATGTCTCGGTGAGCAACTGAGTCAATATAGCTTCTAGCCGCAAGCAAGAAATTATCATTGTTCTTAGTTACATCATCCAACCATTGCTCAAGGACAGGGTAAATTGATTCTGGGTTTTCCGCTCTACTGGCCAGGTCAAACAGTTCTTCATTCTTCTCCACCAGTTTACTGAAGACATCCTTCAACTTAGAAACCAAGCGTTCAACTTTAACCCTCCTGTCCTGACGATCTATGGCATCTGTGATGTCCTTATGGATGTTACATAACTCATATTCTAAATTAGATCTTGCATTAAAGAGCTTTTTCAATTTCTCTTGCTGTTCGGCCATGATATTGAAATGGCTACTTTATCAATGTAGAGTAACTTTCAACCAAACACGTGGAATGCGGGTTATACCGAACCCAAATGACGACGACTTGATAATCAAGACGTCGAAGAGCAGAAAAGAAGTTACCGAGTAATGAATTACTCGGCGAAAGTGAGTAAAACTATAGAGTGCGTCTAACGTGCTTGAAAGCAACGTGAAACTAAACAGGAACACAGGCAACCGGGAAAAAGGACTGGGTGGACGAAGCACGACGTAACGGGGAACGAGGCGGACGGGGCGGGAAGGACTGGCGAACGGCGCGCAACGCAACAGGGAACGGAACGGAACTGGCGAAAACGCGGGTGGTAAACGGGCGACGCAACGGACGGGACGGAAACGCTGAACGAGCGACGCACGAAGAAACGGGAAACGAGACGGAGAGAACGGAGGCGTTGAGCGAGTAGCACGCAACGAAACGGAAAGGCGGGTCGGAACGGGCGGGAGACGATTACGCAGCGAGCGGGGAGGTCGGGAACCACTATGCTAGCCGACCGCAGCAACAAACTCAACCAAACAAACTAGCCGTAACTCCAGAACAAACTTAAGTCACACCCTAGGAAGGAGGAGAGATGCTACTGCAAGAGACAAACTAGCACAAGTCATTATGGGGCTGAATATATACAAAAAACAAACTAAATTACGGCAAACAATAGTATACTAAAAGGATGAAAGGGAGCAAGAAAATTACTAGCCGTAACTCCAGAACAAACTTAAGTCACACCCTAGCAATAATCAAACCTAAACAACCGATCAGCATACCAACAATATTAAACAAACTACAGCAAATATTAATTATTATGCAGGGCTTTTGTAGTCTATGAAAGTTGGAAAAGTGAAGAAACAATCTAGCCGTAACTCGAGAATAAACTGAAGTCACACCCTAGAAGTCAAAAGACCAAACCAACTAACAAGGATACAGTTACACGCAAACATACAGTGGTAAAAATCAATATACTACAACAGGGGTGCTAGTGAATTAGTTAAGTTGAAAAAGTCCAGGAACCAACTAGTCGTAACTCTAGAACAAACTTAAGTCACACCCTAGAAAGCAACAAGACCAAAACAACCAACCAGCATACTAGCATAATCAACATACTGCAACAAAAACACAACATACTTCATCATATATGACAACATACTACATCGAGAACATAATTAGACGGAGAAAACCATCTGTGAACGCAAGAAAAAAAAACGGAATGATCGGATACGAAAACGAAGTTTTGGGAGAGCGACGTTGATGAAAAATAAACGGAAATTGTGAATGGCGAAGTTAGGGAACGAAAAAGAAGAGGACGGTACGGTACGAAAACGAGATACGAAAAGAATAAGATGACATTTTTTTTTTTAAGCCAGAAGTTTTGAAAATTTTCACACCTCTCTCTGTAGTTTGAGTTTCACTCGAATCGACGAACCTTCTAGTTGAAAAATCTTAATTTTGACAAATTTGTCAAAATTTTATGCCTTTGTCCAATTTTTCTCAAGTTTTGGTCATTTTTTTTGCAAATTCTTGGCTACAGAACGGTAATCCAATAAACTGTACGGAGTTAAGCTCGAAAATACGAATTATCAAAGTTTGGTATTGATTTTAGAATTGCATCAAAACGGACCAAAAATTTTCAAAATTGAACAATTTAGAATAATGTTCTATCAATTTTCTCTATATCGGAGGATAATTTTGATATATGAACCGACTTAATCACTTTCTTACAAATTTTCGATATTTCGACCAAAAATTTTCAAATCGATGTTTTTTCGACTCAATTTTTTGAATTGCCTACCCTTTGCGATTTCATAAAATGGCGGGTTAGATTTCTTGCCGTCTAAAATTATTTTAAACAATTCTACTGCAAAAAATTGTTCTGTTCTTACAGTTTTTTAGTTTTTTGGTGAACGTATTTGAGCCGTGACATCAACACATATATACCGTATGGTTAGGTCTTACAGGTTTTCGATGTCAAGGTGGTGTGAATGGAAGATCGCAGTCCACCCCCTCTGGTATCTTCACTCGTTGGGGAGACCAATGTGAAGCTTCTTTATAGTTCAGGCCTGCTGAAGATTGGTGTCAATCTAACGGACAAATGTCGGACTCTGGCTCTCATCAAAGCACGGGTCGTCTCTATCTGGTTGCCCCTCTCCTGCGTCTCCAAATCAACGAGTCCAAATTAAGTTTCTGGGGTCCCAACCTTCTCGATTTCGTTGAACAGCGGCCGGGTGGTAACAAACACTTCACTCGTATTCTGTTCCCGGACTCGGAGTAATCTTTTGACGGCTTGGACTTCTCATTGGATCCACCTGACTATTTCGAAGTGTTACGAACGTTGCTTCGGTCAGAATCGATTACTACTGTTTGTCAAAAACCTGCTTCCGAAACGCCTTCCTGCATCATAATTGATGTTAACAGTAACAGTAGTGCGTTGCTTGAGCTGTTAAAAGGACCAAAAGGACAGTCTTTGAAAAGAAGGTCCCTTGTGGGGCGCCAATATAAAGCTGACAAGATCAGACTTTCGCTTGTTTCAATTCATAATCGTACATAAATCAACGTATTTTCATTCAAGCAAGCATCAATAAGACAACGTAGAAACTATAATACGTACATAGCAACAAGTGTCTTTAGACGGCAAAGTCTTTTTGCTCATTTAACTGGTATCAGTCTATTTCTGATACTTGAGATCAAAGCTGGTCACCATTCTATTCGAAACCGTGCAAAAAACCGAAAATTATTAAGTTCAAACGAGCCTTACTTGATAGGTTTAATTATTAGGTTTGACGGAATTATGTTATTTGCACTTTTTCTGAGCTTTGTACGCAAATTGGAACGATTTCTATGCATATTTAAATCCGTACATAAATACTCGAATCTGATTGGTTAATATTCTCGCTTAGATTTATTTAGTTACTAACAATATCCCGAATCTGTAGAGAATGAAATGAATCATAAATTTTTATACTGTTTTGCTCACAATTTTCCAATTGACAGTAATTTTTTTCAAAGTTTGTTTTCAAATGATAACAAGTGTGGATTCTGACGTTTTGTAACTGTTCACAAGTAACGTTTTCCGTAAGAAAAATATCTCATAATTTCAAAAAAGGGGAGAGTAAACTATTAAGAAAAATTGAACTGTTTGAGACATATACTACTTCGTAAACATAGAATTGACAGGCTATGAACACATAGCAGCTTCTACAAAAAGCACCCCACTAGAAACTAACAATGCGTGTCTGTAGCATTAACCAAGTGCCCAATAAAACGTTGGCTTTCTTTTTACTTTATTTAACAATACATAAACGAAACAAAAATCAGTTTTTGGATCATTTTTCGGGAACATTGTTTTTATTGAAGTTTCATGAAGAGACCATTTCAATGATCAGAATCAGGGTTAAAGTTTTTGTTCACCGTGTGATGAGCATATTTAAATTTAATTGAAATTTTTTGGGATTCAGCTGTAATCAAGGTAGCCGGTAAAGTCAAGGAGAAGTCTTATCATATTCTATTTTGGTCAGGCGCGGTCATTTCGCGGACAATTATGATAAAGGACTGTATTTTGATACACTATGGATATGGAATAGGGAGTGTAAATAAGAAACAATTGAATCAAAATTTCCAAGATTTTATTCCTCAGTAATTTGCTCCTAATTTGTTCAAAAATAAACTGTTCCTGGTTGGGTCGTGTATAGCCCACACAAATATGAACGTGCTGACCACGTAGTAGTAACCGTAAGCTGCCTGAGGCAGGAAACCATCAAACATCAAACTCCAACAAGACAGGAATTGATACGCCAGGAAGCACAGGGTCAAACTGGGAAGCGGATATCCGTCCATGTACGACTTCAACTTCCAACTAAACTCGTTCAGCATTTTGGACAATATATGTTTTCACGCTTATGAAGAATATTCAGCTTGTGTATTAACGTTTGAAAAGTAAAGAGCCAATCTTCGTGTACTAAAGTGTAGTTAAGTACTTGTAGTTAAGAAAGTGACTGTGAAAACTAGCAACTTAATGATAAAAGTTTCAACTGGAGCATAATTTTAACATTTAAAAAATTATAACCAAAAACTGAATCTTTTGAAAACTTTGATATTTTGAAAACTCGAATAAAAATCAGAATTGTTCAATTATTTAGCTTTCTATCGTTCGGTTTCCGTCTAAAACAAACTAATTTCTTCAATATTCACAATTTGAACACTATAATATGCAATGATGGTTATCCTGTAATAGAGATCAAAATCTGTTAATATGTCGCGATTTCAGAGCAAACAGATATTTTGTTCACTTCTTTTGATCTGAGCAATTGCTGAATAAATATAAGATTTTGAATATGCTTGCTGCCAAATAAGACAAAATGGTAATTTGATAAGGTAAACTTTGACACATTATTCGACGATGTATGTCCTGATGAAACTATAAATCATCCTAACAATGTTAGAATTATCACCGGAATGATTTAAGAGCAATTATAATTTCAGAGTTATGGTATGGAGTTATTCGGTTGATAAAAGTGGCGAAATGTCTTTTTATGAATGTTGCGCCAGCGAGAAAAAAATGGGAGATATTTTATGCTAGCCTCACTTTCTTTTTGCTCAGACAATTTTGACTTTTTTGAGGGCATCCCAGGTTAGCATATGTGGCATCAGTTTACAACTCTCTGAGAGTAAAATTTCACTACAAGGAGAAATTTTTGAAATTTTGCTTTTCGGAAAAACAGCTTTCAACATTTTCTACCCACAATTTCAAGTAATTTAGCCTAATTTTTGATCAAAATTTTGATGAAAATTTTGAATCAAAATTTAAGACAATTTTGGTCAAAGCAATCATTTACGACAACTAGCGGTTTTCTGAAGACAATTTGCAAGTTGAAATTCAAATATCTTATTGTTTTGTCAATGTCGACATACATGTTAAAAATTACAAAACAAAGCGTTTTTTGTGAAAAAAGAGATGGAATAAATTTTGGCAAATTTTTTTAAAAAGACTTTTTAAAAACTTTTGAACTGTTCTTCACATGCGCTAACCTAACCTTTCATTCAACGTTTAGTTTGTTTATCCTTGTGTAAGTCTTGGTAAATAGCGAGAAAAACATTTGAGATCTCCCTACTAATGGTTAACGGTTAATTTTTTCTGAAAAATTAAAATAATACAAAGATATTTCATATGGAACCTGAAAATCTGAGAGAAATTTTTAAGTTTACTCTGAATGCATAATGAACTGAACACAAAACAACAATGACTCATTCTGCATTTTGTAAGAGAACTTTTTGAAATTTTGCTTGATTTTTGGAATCGTTTTCGATTAGCTGCAGAAACCATGAAAACATTATTATTTATCAAAAGTATTGTAATTTCCACAGCAACATTCAGCAATGTTTTCATCCAAAGCATTCATGCTGAGAAAAGTACAGTGTTTGAAAAACTTTTAACGTTAAATCAGAGGTCATTAAATTGATCTTAGATTTATGAACAAAAAAATTCTCAAACAGTTATAGATTAAAGCTTATGAAGCTCAATTAAAGTCGTGTTTAGATTAATTTTCATGAGACTCAATTAAAATTGTTGTGCCCAACGGAAAAGAATTAAAACTTAAAGATTTCGTGTTTAGTTACAACACGCTTTATCGAAACTTTCGCATTAATGTTGATCGTAATTTAGGTACTTCGTAATTGAAGGTTTCTCACTAACTATTTTTATTTACTCTGACAAATCAAATGTTTGTCGCTGTTGTTTGTGATACAAATTTCGGCTAATTTACTTCAATATTTTTCGTAGCAGCTTTTTAAAAACAAGGTTTGTTGCTAAAACAATTCTTTCTGAAATATTTTTTTCTATATATTGATTTGTTATATTTCCTGATTTTTATGCTAGCCTCACTTTCTTTTTGCTCAGACAATTTTGACTTTTTTGAGGGCATCCCAGGTTATCATATGTGGCATCAGTTTACAACTCTCTGAGAGTAAAATTTCACTACAAGGAGAAATTTTTGAAATTTTGCTTTTCGGAAAAACAGCTTTCAACATTTTCTACCCACAATTTCAAGTAATTTAGCTTAATTTTTGATCAAAATTTTGATGAAAATTTTGAATCAAAATTTAAGACAATTTTGGTCAAAGCAATCATTTACGACAACTAGCGGTTTTCTGAAGACAATTTGCAAGTTGAAATTCAAATATCTTATTGTTTTGTCAATGTCGACATACATGTTAAAAATTACAAAACAAAGCGTTTTTTGTGAAAAAAGAGATGGAATAAATTTTGGCAAATTTTTTTAAAAAGATTTTTTAAAAATTAATGAAAAATTAAAATAATATAAAGATATTTCATATGGAACCTGAAAATCTCTGAGAGAAATTTTTAAGTTTACTCTGAATGCATAATGAACTGAACACAAAACAACAATGACTCATTCTGCATTTTGTAAGAGAGTTTTTTAAAAACAAGGTTTGTTGCTAAAACAATTCTTTCTGAAATATTTTTTTCTATATATTGATTTGTTATATTTCCTGATTTCAAATGCTATTGTGCGACCATTCTGTTCTTCACACAGATCAGGCGAGCCTTCTTATTTATGATAGCGGTTTATAATGAAAGCTCATGCTTTTACTGATCTTACTGGCTTATAGTAGGACCTACTACTGTAGGACTTATTTTTGTCACCGTTTTTTTTCTGTCAAAGTTCGGTGAAACCAGAATTGGCCCCGCGTGAGAAGTTTTCTTGAGGTAAATCAACAACAGTAAATTCAAAAGCAGAGAGAAGAACAGTAGAAAAAAGCGAGTGGTTTTGTTGATGCACTCACTATTCTGAAAAATATTTACTCAGCAGCAGGTCATTTGATTACGGGCAGATTTTCTGCAACACTTTTTTTATCTTTTCCTCTAACATCCTCTTTAATGGCGCGTTTTATACCTAAGTAGGCTGGTTTGTGTTAAAATTGGTCTTCATTTTTTAATGTGACAGTTTACGTGGAAACATCTTGGTTGCGGTTAGTTGCGGTTGCGGTGGTTGCATCAATAAAAGATGATGTGGTCAAGTTTTAACCTATTTTCGTTATTCTAGAGATTTTCCTGACTGATTGTGTAAAACAACTGTAAATTTTAAAAAATTGCTGACGTTTTTGCACAGCTACACCATCAATTTTGTTTGCCATGAGAGGACGCATGAAAAAGTGATCAAAATTTTTGTCGTTTTCAATAAACGATTTAGTTTTGCTAAGATTTTTTGCTAAATACTGTCTCGGTTTTTAGAAAAAAAAATTGCTGAAAATCTCTGTTTTCGGTTTTTTTGTGTCATATGATTAGCCACTGATTGAAACCAAACTGCCCTAAAATTTTTGGTACTGAAGAATTAGTGGGGAATTTTCGGAGGGACTGTTAGCAGGTTTTGATCTTTGTTTCCTTTTCCAAATTTCCCCGATTTTTTGGTTTGTAGCCTTATTTTGATTGATATGACTATCTTTTGATAACTCACAGGCCAAACAGAGGATCTCAGAAATTATCACGTTCCTTTCTCCTCACTTTTTGCTGTATTAATGATATTCAGTGTTGTTATCCAATGAGGTAAGTCACCGTTTATCGATTGACAAAACTTTATATTATGTTGACTTTTGTTTGCAGTGACTGCGTGTACAACCAAAAATTTTGAATTTTATATATATTTTTTTTCGAAAAAAATAATCTTCTTTTCTGGTAATCAAAGTAGTTTTAACTCAAATGTCATATCCGCTAACACTTTTACCTTTGCTGCTATAACCCTTTAAAGACATTGTTCTTCCCGCTTTTCATCCACTTGTATTCATCATTATAGTACAACAGAAAGCAAAAGCTCTTCATGCTCCAAAATATGAGATGTTCATACAAAAATTTAGACCAGCATTCCAAGATGTAAGATCTTCATGCAAAAATTTAGATATCATACAAAAACTTTGAATTCTATTAAACAGTTTTGATAGTTTACCCTTAGTATTCTGAATAACAGAAACCTTGATAAATGAAGGGCATGACACTGCTTGTTTACAGCTAGATCTGTTAGCGTCGACAATTACGCTAACAGATCACTATGCGCTTTTTTGGATTCTAGGAGCTCAAATTGAATAATTTAGAAAAACAAAAAGTTATTGACCTTCTGATAAAAAAGTGGACAAAACTTAATGACGTGAATACAAATATTAATCATGAGTTCTATATGCAACATTAATCACAGAAGTTTGAACTAACCCTCGATCAATTAAGAAGCCGTGAAATGTTATTGTTTCTGTTTAAAAATTGCGTTGAAAAAATTGTTCCTACGAAAATTTGTAGAAGAACAAAAAATGAAAGACTCTTGAGTTTACAACGAAAGAAAACATCTAGCAAACAAAAAACGACAAAAATATCAAAATTTTATATTAACAAAAGACAAAAACGATCAGCTCAAATTCAATGTATTACGTAGCAAGCTGGAAAATTTGATCAACTAAAATGCAATTCAAATACAATAAAGATTGTTTTGAATTCAACAATTTTTTCTGAAGAAATTTGAATGTGTAATTGAGCCAATACTAGCAAAATTAATCAACAAATGAAAAAAATTTTCCACTGTGCTTGAAAAAAGCTATCATAGTAGGAGTACATAAAAGTGATGATGTCCAGGAACCACCTAACTTCAGACCAATTTCTCTATTTCCGTTTGTTGCAAGAGTATTGAAACAATCTTGTTCAAAATATTTTTTTTCGGAGGTTTTTGATATCCTGGACGCAAATTAGTATGGTTTCAGACGACAAAGAGAACAATTGATGCTTTCGCGCATTATGTTGAAAACGTTAGGGACACTTTATAAAACCAAACAATTTGCTCGTTAGGAATGTTTCTAGATTTGATAAAAAGCATTTGACACAGTTGATCATAACTTACTTCTTAGAAAAATTGCTAACATAGACTTGAGAGCCCTAATGCTTAAAATTACAAAATCTTACTTATGAGAAAGAATACAAAGACTTAGATATGATGCGGAAAGAACGAGTCCGAGACAGTTACCTTTGGCGTTCCTCAAGGTTCAGTTTTAGGATCATTACTTTTCATCACATACGTCAATGACATCAGACAACGATGCAACTGCTCCTCAATAACGCTTTATTCCGCCAATAATGATGTGCAGCCACAAAAACATGCAAATAAAGTTCTTCTTCATTTTGATACTGACAACATGGGCCTCTTCTTAAGCGATAACAGAATGACGCTCAATGTTGAAAAAAAAAATTTAGTTTAAACTAAGGTGTGTGAACTATGATGAATGAGCTAATACTGAACAATGCAGGCATTGACAAGAGAAAAAATGTAAAGTATTTAGGCGTTCTGTTGGACAACAAATTGGATTTGGAAACAAAACAGCGCCACAGCAAAATTGACAAAATTTACTGGATTGTTCTACACACTAAGGTTTATATTGAGTCTTAAACAATCACATTTAGTATATAACGATTTTGTCCAAACAGTAACACAATCTAGAGAACTTCTTTACGGAACTTCATACAAGACAATCCTATCCTGAGTTTTATTGAAGTTAAAATCAAACAAATTGCGCAAATTACTTTCAGAAAACAAAGTCCTCAGTCAAGAGTGAACGAACGGGAAAAATAGGGAATCTTCCTGGCGTAAGAGCTACATTTTTATGAGCTTTTGAATTTTTTAACCAAAATAATTAGGCGAGATCATAAAATCGAAGTTTCTAACAGGTTTTTTGAGGTTTCAGAGCTTGTCAAGCTAGACGAGAAAGCAAAAACAAGTAAGAAACTAAACTCTAACAGTTAGTTTACTGCTATCAACCCAAAGAGAATTGGAATACGAATAAAAAATTGCCAAATTACGCACTTATTTTGGACTCAAAATGTGTTTACTTTATAAAAAGTTGATGTAGATCCGGACTTGATACACACCTCTATAATTTTCTTGAAAAATTATGCAAAAGAAATGATATCATAGAACTTTTTCATTAGTTTTTTCTGGTAATTATCTAAAACATTAAAAATGTTTTGTTTCTTTATCCTTTTACAAAATCTCCACCGTTTCCTCACATATACTTTCTGTCATTCACTCTTTTTTAAAGATTAACAGAAAATCAATATCAACCCGCTACCCCCGTACTTATTTGCTCATAAACTTGAACTGCTTCCCAAATGCATCACTTGACTTCGCTATTTTGTTTTTTGATGGCCTTTCGGGTATGTATAAGTAAACCTCATGAAACGATGCTGTTTGTTTATACATAATTGAGAACAATTTATTATTATTATTTCTACTTAATTGAGAACAATTTATTATTATTATTTCTTTTTGTTTTTTTTTCATTTCTTCGTTCTTTCTTCTCTTTTAAATGCAAGATAATATTCCAGAAAAGAGTTTAATGCTAAAGGAAATGAGTGAGACGAACAACTTTCGTTTTTGGTGAGTATCACCTGCAAAAGTTTTTTGATATGGTGATAAGTGCTGAGAAGTTAAAGGTATTTAAAAAAGACTACAATCTTTGAAAACTAATGTGACCTCGATTGATATATCAATTAATATTGTCTGGAATCATAGCTCTCCAATGGTATTGTGGCAAATCTCTGCATATTTTTTCTAAATAGCTAAACTAGTGTCAGGGGCACAAAAAGAATTTTAGATCTATCGTTTTCATACAAAAAAAGTGTTCAGATATATTCGGAACTGCACTTCAACTACATAAATTTTGAGCATTTAGCAACTTTTAGCAATTTTTTCAGAATTGAATTTTTTTTGGCAGTTTTTTCGCCGCAGTGTTTTAGAGTTTTCATGTAAAAAAATTAAGTAATAGGGAAGTTCTTATCGCACCACAATATTTCTGTATTTCTTAACAGCAAAAGTCAAAATATTAAAAGGGTATATGATTCTTGTTGAATATTTTTGAATATGTGTACAAAAAAATGAACATATATATATATATATATATATATATATATATATATATATATAAATAATATATACATATGTATATATATATATATATATATATATATATATATATATATATAATTGCCTCTTTTTCAGTCAAAGTTGGCTAATCGATATATTCATCCATCGTAGAGGGTTGTAAGTGGTATGATTCTTCATTCATCTTTGTTTAATATTGCCGGATTAACAATCCCAACAACTGTTGTTGGAAAATCCATTTATGCCGCCATAGGGGTCTAGTTTTACTCGTCCTTCATTTGTTTTCTACAGTCCAAAAAAGTTCGGACTGCAATAAGTTGCTTTTTAAATCAATTTCCTAATTAGAGAACAGATTAACTCAAATCTAAACTAATGACAGGTGCATTGAATTGGCTTTCTATGGAAACTCAAGCAAACTTATCTGGAGTTTTTAGTGGAAAGCTTACGATCATTTTAACCTTTAAAAATAACTGTTTTCAAAAAAAGCAATGGATTTTTGTGCATTGCAGATTCTTTCTTTTTTCTTTGGTCAATTGTAGTTCAAAGTCAGCAAAAACTGGGCGCTTCGTCTTTCGAATAGATTGAAAATTAAAACCTATTGCAGTTTCACAATTTAAGTACTGGTTTTTCGGCTACGATATTAGGGTTTTCAAACGAAATTTATACCTTTTGAACACATTTTAATCTTGAAGTTGTTTTTCTCGTTTTTTCAATTTTTTGGTGGGTCTGAATTCGTATAGCGTTTAAGACGCCATATTTTTTTCACTGGATGGATTATGGTATTAAAGGCTTTGACACCGTCTTCTAGCAGAGTTTAATGGATTTTTTTGTTTTCGTAATTATTTGTCGTTATTTAGTAGCCGTGTGAAAAGTGTTGGATAACAGCCGGTCTGAGTGGCGTCACATGAAAGAGCAAGGGAACCTAATTACTGTTTTCGGTTAGTCTAAAAGCATTTTCATGACTTTGAAATCAATTGTTTTTGAGAAACGTAGACCCGGAGTTTGACTTCGCACTTTGCCGTTATTTGTCTTATTGTTTCTTAGTCTCAAATGTTACAGTTCAAATCATTACTGATGTTGAGAAAAAGCAGAATTGAATCTTTTTGATGTTTTTTGTCCTTGCTTCCTGTTCTAACGACCTAACGGCTTTGCTAAAAAAGTTCTTCAATTTTTGGTTTTTGTCTGTAATTGTCGTTTTTTCGCAGACGTATGTCATATTCTGAATAATTCTCCTGATTGCTATTTATTTTTCTGACATCTAATTATTATATAAATAAATGAAATGTTCTTTTCACTCTCTTGCTTATGGCTTTGAAATGTTTACTTTTTCATTTTCCACTTGCTGTTCTTAATTTTCTCGAACTGTCTTTTTTATTCAGAGGCTAAATATCAAATTATCGGCCTTCAAGGAACATGTAATTGATTTTTATCATTTTTACGGAATAGATTATGGTTTTAACGGCTTCGACGCCGTTTTTACGCAAAATTTAATCGTGTTTTTGTTTTTCGTCCGTATTGGTTGTTTGCTTTAACCTATTACGAATAATGACATGTTGCAGTATCTTCAAGAGAAGGCTTGATTGAACATAATTCTATTTAAAGATTTGAGTTGATAAATAATTTTTTTTATGTGAAATTTTTTGTATTCAAAGAATTTCCAGGTATTTTTAACTTTTCCATTTTTGTTCATTCTTGTCTACTTGCTATCAAGTCTCAAATGACTGGTCCCAAAAGTTCAAATTAAATTGTTTAGTTGGGGTTTTTATTTAACGCTAATATGGGTTTTTTCGAGTTAAAGTTTTCCAAAAAAAAACAAACATTCAGTTTGGATGTAAATAACGTTTGTTGACGTTGTTTGGCTTGTCTCGTAGTCTTAATAAATCCAGGTTTTCTTGGTATTCTAATGTGGAACTATTTACTTTCTTAAGTGATTTGAGTTGGATGCAATTTTTTAATCATACACCAATTATTTCTGAAGAATATTTGATTTTTAGAAAGTTTTCTGTCTCTTCCTGATTTGCTTAACAATTAAACAAAAAACGTGAATTGACAGGGTTGGACCACTATGTGCAATGCCACATTCTCCAGTTTCTTGTATATTTTTATTTAAGTTCTTTGGTCATAGAAAATTAATTAAAACAATCTGATCTTGGTTATTTCTCTTTTACACAAATAACTTTACCTCATCTCGTCAGAATAAACAACACGGCAAACAGGGCTAAGAATATCTCATATCCCTAAACAAAGAGAGAACAAAATTGCAAGTTATCAAGCAGAACTAAAAAAACATTTGCATTAAACATGATATCATTTTGATTCTTTCAAGATACGAATTCAGATAACAGTTTTATCTTTTTTTCTCTCAAACAGTATAATAAGCAAACCAAATAAGTTTGTTTCAGTGACTTGATTTTACAAACTATAGCCAAGGTAATAGGTTCAGTTACTTATAAAGAAGTGATTTTTCACTGTCCTTCTTTTTTGTCCGAAAAAAATTATGAGTTCTCTTCAATTATTTTCGACAGCGAGCAGATCAATGCTCAGAAATGCAACAGTTATGCTTTCCGAAAGTACAAACGCGAAAATAAAAGGAGAAGACAATTTCACGTGAGCTTTTCAGGGCAACGACCTTGATAACTTTTCATTTGAAATAAAAATTTGAAAAACAAAAGACGGTTATTTAATTTTTTGGGCTCATTTTTTTCAGAAATGAAAGGGCATTTCACATGAGATCTTTATGTTTTTGAGCACTCTACTCTCTCTTTTTCTCTCTATCTCCTCATTTCTCCAAATGAAAAATATATTCTCTAGTAATTTTTCATAGATTTTTCGATTGACTGTGTAAATGAACAACCATAGATACATGCATCTACACACTTTTTGAAAATATAACAAGCGAATAAGTCGATATTTCCGAGTGAATTACAAAAATTTTGGTAAGGTTAGGTGGGCCATTCCTTTTAGTTTACAACCTGAATTTTACTGGTAGTTTGAGATTTTAATTTGGTTCACTTTAAACAAATCTTTGACCCCATAATTTTTCCCTGTTTTTCAAAACATAATAAACAAAATAGTGAATATTTCCAGTTGAAAAACGAACATTTTTACCGGAACTTTAGGCGTAAAATTTACTCGCATTACAAACTATGAACTACCGGTAGTCTGTGATATCAACTTTGTTTAATTTAATGAACTCCTTGACCCGATAGAAAAGAATGATTCGTGGTGAAAATTTCAATCTTACGTACAAGTCTCTAAGTTGAAAATTTTCGGGGGTTTCGTAAAAGTTGCTTTTTACAGGTTTTTGGTACAAAACGCAATCATACAGGTCGATTTGAAAATCGATTTGATTAAAATTTTGAAAATCATATCGAAGATCATACATGGCTTCTTAGAAACAATAGAAAGATCATGAAAAAATTTTGCTTAGATTTGGATTGAACCATATATGGTCTTTGATATGGTATCTAAGAAGGGTCAACCCGGGCAGGAAGAGGTAGGTACTTAAGCCGACAAACA
This sequence comes from Convolutriloba macropyga, assembly GCF_964194025.1. NCBI lineage: Eukaryota > Metazoa > Xenacoelomorpha > Acoela > Convolutidae > Convolutriloba > Convolutriloba macropyga. The sequence continues at coordinate 30,966,137 of NC_134476.1, read as the reverse complement.
GGAGCCCTGCGATTCCCATCTTCTCCTTCTAACATGAAGGTAAGGACTCTTAGAACCATTTTCAAAAGATAAAAAATCCGTGCATATATCTAAGGAATTATCTACACCAGGTGGCCTCGTGTTAATCTAAGTACATTGTTGATTCCCAGTTGATTCCAAAGTCCAGATATCCGCTTCCGTTAGATAAGTGAATGTTTTCACCTGTGATCTAACAGTAGTTGCAGCATGGTTGAGATATGACTGTCAACCAAGTTTTGTATTAAGTGCTGTGTTATCAAGAAACAGTTTCAAAAATGTATGCTCAAAATTTGTAAAAAAAAAACTAACAAAAGCGAATTAAAGTTTGACGTTTTCATCGTAAACAATTTTTTTCGCAGTCATGTTATTCTCTCAGAGACGAAAGTCCAAGTCTATAACCAGGATACAACTTAAAAACCGGTTTCCACAACCTCTTTCCAAGGATAAGAAAGTTCTATAATATGTTGAAAGACTGGGATTACCCAGTGGATTTCAGAGTGTCAGATAACCCCCCCCCCCCCCCCAAAAAAAAAACGTTAGTATCTCGTTCTAGTGGCTTTTTTATTGTTGTGAGGTTAAAAATGAAAACGTTAATAAATGAACACAAATTTGTTTTTGTTTTTAATTCGGATGAAAATTTTTCCGTTTATATCAATTCATACATACTTCAGTTCTTTTTATTTTTCGATAATATAAAAAGAGACACAAACTGCAAAAAAAAAACCGAGGAGCAGGAAAATCAGGCAAGCCCATTTTTACCTTATTCGTCCATTTGCATTTGTATCTTGAAAAGACAGTTCAATTCCATTACAGGTATTTCTAATTTGAGAATATTTTCAAATATATATATATATATATATATATATATATATATATATATATATATATATATATAAGCTACAGCAATAGAGAGAACTAAATGTCAAACAACAATCCTTACAGAGCCAATATTTTTGCAGAGCCAAATACAACCGACAAGATTGTTAAGCCGTTGCAAGTCAGAATTTCCGTTAGGTTATAATTCTCTTTCTTAGGTTGAATAATAATTTGGTATCAACTGAACTGAAACAAATGGTATGATACAATTTGATGTATTTTTTCTTTACACTTTTGGCCATTAAGATCTTCATTAACAAAATTTTTATTCTATTTTACAAAACACAAGGAGAGCTGTTAAGGTCGTTGATAGCAAAGAAGTTTTAAAATTATATATATGTATATATATATATATATATATATATATATATATATATATATATATATATATATATATAAAGATGGAAAAAATACAGGATACGAAGACGAAAGATTTCATTTTTTGTTTGCCCTTTGCTCTTAATCAACTCGGAAACAGTTTTGCGTACACGTAGAAACCTTCTGTCGCAAAAAAAAGACAAAAAGCGCAACTTGTTTTAAAATTATTGTTTTTGAGACAACGAATCATATAAAAAGGCCAAAACTGAGCGGAGGAAATTTTAGAAAAATCAAAGCATCGCAACCGTGCACCTAATAAAATAGCCATAAAAAGATATCCTATTTCATTTTTCATCTGTTTAATACTTTAGTTCTCGGTTGCAAAAAGATAGAAATGATCAACTAGTTGCACATAAAAGTTTCAATTTTGTCGCTCAATTAAAACAAAGAAAATAGAAATATATGGTCTTTGTTAGCAATGACTGTTGTTCAACTCGGGACCAAGTTTGGATATTCGTGGAAACGTACTATTGTGAAATAAACGAATCATTTTATTTTTAAACAAGGTTTTGTTGAGGCAACATAGCATATAACACGACCGAAACCAAGGGGACTAATTTTTGGAGAAAAAAAGTACCACCTTCAAAAAACAACTTTTAAAATTAAAATCATTCCGTGCGCCTAATATGATCAATGCGTATATTTTTTCATCCTGTTTTAGGTTTTTTTCGTTCAAACCTGGCTTGAATTGATAAAAAGTAATTCTGGGCTACAAAACGATACCAAAAAACCAACTGGTTTGAAAGGAACGTTCAATTTTTCTGCTGGATTTCAACAAATTACATGCTTATTCTAAAAATATGCTTTTAAAAATAATTTTTACTTTCTGAAGTTGCAAAAGAAGCAGAATTTTGATTTAAATTTAGAGAATTTTTTAACAAAAGAAATTGACAAATTTCTCAATGATGCAAATGTTTGCTGATAATTCAGTCTCAGTTTGAAAAAAAATGTGCCCAGTTTCTATGCAAAAAAATGGTTTCCATCGAGATAATGGAGCTTTGATCTTTCGAAATAATTTCAACAATTTCTTCACAATCCTAAAAACCCTAAAAACATTAGTTTTTTTGCTCTTTTTAGTTTTACAACAAACATTGAACCAAAATTGTGTGAGATCTACGCAACAAAAAAATGATATATCTTTTCAACAATAATTTTTTTAAAAACTTTTTCAATTAATTTTTTAATGAACTATTCATAACGATCAGCATTTTTGAAGCAACTACTGATTAGAAAAATATGCTCTCGAAATCACCTTCGCCCATGAAATCATCTCCAATGAGACTCATGTGTGCTCGAAAACGCCTCTGATTAGACTCAAATAAGCTCGAAATTAGACTTAAGTGCGCAGGAAAGGGCCTCCGATCAGGCTTAAGTGCGCGCTCGATATTCAACGTCAATTGATAATCAATTGTCAATAAAATAATGTGTACAAAGTATGGTTTTAAACAGGAACAAATCTTAACTTTTGTTTTCAAAACAATTATTGTTTCTATTAACTTATTAATCTAACGTAAAAACCGATCCCAAGAGTTTTGGTATTGAATATAAACCCAAGTCTCAAGAAAAGAATTTATTTGGTGTGCCCTTGGTGCATGTTCGCGGTTGAATGATTTTGGAAACCAGTAGTAGATCTAATTTTTCTGCATAAGGTTCAGGAGTGGGATATGGAATTTAGACCCCCTTTTTTGACCACGGCACATTCAAATCTACCAACAGCTTTCCATAAAAAAACGTCTTGATATACGTTAAATCGAAATTTCTTCTAAAGGGGTCCTATCAGCTTGACCCCTTGGTTCAGAACCACCAGCTTTTAGATCAGTTTCTAATCTAAACGCCGCCGTATTGTTGCCTCATGGCAGAGCCAACATCTCTCACTAAGAAAATTCAAAAAACTTTTTCTGAAAGTGCTCTCAAAAGTTTTTCCAGACCGTGTAATTTGAGCGCAGACTAGTTGGATCAGAAAACAATTCAAGGAAAATTGGTTCCAATCAGAAATCTATTTCTAGCGTATTTTTATTTTATACCAAGAGAATTCTTGTTTAATTATTTGGGATGTTGGTTCTATCAACGGGCATTAAAACAGCACCATTTTGATTAGAGACTCATCTAGAGTCTGATGAAGTTGATCAGAAATAGGGAATCCTACTGATAGCAAATCATGGTCCCCTGTACAGGAAACTTTGATTATCTGTAGATCAAAACATCTTTTATGGAAAAATGCTTCCAGTCACATATCTAGTCAGAAACATGCACCAATGGCATACGAAGTAAATTATTTTTTAGCACTTGGGTTTTATTTTCATAAGCAATAGTCTTACGATTCGTTTTTACTTAATTGGATTTCTCACTGAACACAATAACTTTTTTGGTAATGAATCTTTTATAGTGATAATAAAATGTTTGTTCATGTTGAAACCATTCTCTGATCACACTTTTTTGAGATCACTTGAGATTCATCAGAGGGATTTTCGAGCGCACTTGAGTCTGATGAGAGGTGGAAACGAGCGCACATTAATCTGCCCAGAGCCGAATTCGAGCACATACTAGTTTGATCAGAAGTTACTTTCAATCGCAATATATCCTGGTCGCAGGAGCCTTTCAAACGCATTTCGAGCAGAAACGGAACTTGAGCGCACGATAGTCTGATCAGTGGTCTCATTCATCTGGGTCAGTCTGATCAAAGTTAATTTTTGTCTGTGATGGTCTGATCCGAGACTTATTTGGTCTGGACTCAACCTGGGGACTTGCAATCCCAATAACCCAGAACCAGATACATTTGGGTTTTGGTGCAGGTACGGGGTTTAGTATTTTGGCAACTGTGCACCCTGCATATATGTATTTTTTTGGGTTTTGCTCACAATATATTGTTGTTTACTACAAATAATTCTCCAAAAAGCGTTGAATTTTTGATTTGCACTTTGCGAATACATCCTTCACGAGGATTGTTATTACTAACTTAATATGGCCCATTCATGTGGCTGCTGCATTCATTGTTGTAAAATCGCCTATTTTATTAGCATTTTCTTATTCAACCATTGTATATCAATTATTTGACAAAAGCACTTAACACAATATTACATAAAGCGTTATTGACAAAGCGTAATTTATAAAGCGTTAGAAAAATAATTAAAATAAAAAATAACTCAATTTTTTTTGCAAAAGTAAGATCAGAGATAATCAGACCGAATATTGAAAAGGTTGCAACTTTCAGAATGAAATTAAGGCAGTAATAAGGATGAAATTTAATAATCAGAAACAAACCACAGAGTGTAGTAACTAAAGAGTTTGCTCAGTTTACTCTTCAATAATGAGACTAACTTATGATCAAACTGAAATTAAACATGATCTGTGATCATCTTTCAGTCAAAAGGCAACATAGAAAGGTTACTACGAGGTTGAAGTCAACGTAGATTTATGTACGTAGTAATTTGATCTCCAAACCAACTACTATATTGGGGAAAACTACTATGGTACTTGGCTTTAGAATTGCCCAGTCTTAGCCCAGACTTGGATTTAGACTGCCATGTGTGAGGAATGACATGATTATAGTTCTGAATCAGTAATGAAATGAGACTTGTAATTAGACTTGACCATAGTACTGAATTTGACTTGGCGTTAGGTCCGGGCTTCGTTTAAAAAGACAGAAGTTCTATGCCTAAGGAAATCAGATAGCAGAACTTTAGGATATTTGGTCGGAAAAGCATAAATAATGCTTTCTTCTGCTTCGGAACTAAAAATGATGTTAATGAGTTGATGTTATCATTATCATCGGAGCCCATGGTCACCATATCTAATCGCCATCACGCTGTATTGGCATTTATAAGAAAAGTTAGGTCTGAATTGCCTCAATTCTAATCATGATGAGTTCCCCGAAACAAAAAACAATTTTCAGCAGCAGCAGCAGCAGCAGCATCCTGGGCCAGACCAAACAGACTCTAGGCTAGATCCTTGGCCCAGAGACAACAGGTCTTGGGCCAGATCGGACAGGCTCAGCCTGGACAAGACACTGGGCTAGACAGAATCCTAGGCTACTAGGCTAGTTTTGAACAACCGAAGACAATATGTGCCTGATGGAATAGACCTGGGGTCAAAAGTCTTCGCCAGGTCAAGCAGGCTTCAACTCAGACTCTGTGCAAGACCAAACACGTCCTACAAAAGATTATCGAAATGAGCAAACAAACTTGGCAGATCTTGCACCAGTCTAAAAACATTAACTCTGACCTTGGGCAAGTTTCCACAAAAAATGCCCCGAACATCAGAAAAGAACCGCAATGACCTTATAAAAATTTAGGTATGGTGAGAAAAAGGAGAGGCTAAACTTAGGTATCAGCCAGTATGGCCCAGTCAATATTTCTTCGATGCCATGATCTTGCCTTCTCTGGTACCCTTGCGCACGAGCCAGGTCTTCTGGTCTCTGCCTATCCCTGGTCCTCATCCTACCCTGAACGCATCCCTTACTTATGGTAAAAATAGAGACGATATTGTTTTATTCTGTTATTTGTAAAAAAAGAAATGGAATATCTTGCTTTAATTTGGCTAACATGAGAGGAACCTCACAATTTTTATTATTAAAATTAAAAGATTAAAATATTAAAAGACAACTTAATTGAAGACATTGTTACGGAATGATCTTAAACGTTTTTGACGATAAAGTTTTTAACGGATCTCAATGAAGGAATTTTTGGAAAATGAAATTGTTTAGTTTCGAGGATGAATAGCTACTAAAACGATCTGGGCATCAGTAGTGAAACTTTTTTCTCCTACACAGTGGAAGAATTAGGAAAATGATAACTTGAAAGGTAAAGAATTAAGAACGCACGCATTTCTTTGCACTGTCGTGGTAAGTTTTTCAGTAGTTTTTGATACTACGATATTCCTTGAATTATCAATTTCTGAATCTGATCCAGTTTCAAAAGCTTACAGGACATATAGAAAGTATAAAAAGCCAAAACTAATCAGCTTTTCTGAAAGAAAGAAATTGGAACAAATGTTAAATGTTGATACACAGCAAAAGAAGACCTGAAATGACTTTGGTTGATTCTTCGCTCGTAGATTTCCGCAAAATGGCTTCAATTATTATACTTGCAGAAGTGAGTTACTTTCAAACACCAAATCGGGTTTTCAAATCCGGTAACTGAATTCCTCAAAGTTTGTAAATAAATTGGTGTAAGTAAATTCTACTTTGCGAGTAATTAAATTCCACAATGTGTGAAATTAAATGCTACAATATGTGTTACTTAATTGCACGATTTTTTGACCAGTTATACCCTTAATTGCGCTTAATTTTAATCGGACTTTTATGCTATAAGATTGTGCAATTTTTTTGCAATTATGTAATTGAGTCATTAACAATTGAACGCTATGAAACAATGATCCGATAAACTGTCTGATGACCAAGACGAGAACATCATAAAACACATGTAATCATAAAAGTTGAGGCGAAGCAGATTTTGGGGCCCTCAGAATGAGTTCAAAACCTGACATCTAAAACTGTGCTTACACTCACTCCTTCAAATAATTTTTCCATCGGAAATTGAAATTTGTCATAGTCAACAAAGTTCCTTGTTATGATTAGAGTTACGATGATTATGATCATTTCACGTACATAAGCAAAACTGGCAAGGTCAATTTCATTTCACTGTTCAAAATT
>NC_134476.1:30924215-30954215 GCF_964194025.1 Convolutriloba macropyga | reverse complement strand
TTAGCTATACTGAACATTTGTTTCATTGAGGTGAGCGTGGCAGAAAAAAATAAATATTACACTAGTCATTTTACTAATAAAATATGTGATTATGTAATTAATTGTTTTCACTGTTTTCGAGTCTGAGTTCAATTTGGCTTCCAAGGCAGTGACATTTTGCGGATTAAGATTGTAGAAAACATAGGTTTGCACCACTGGAGTGATTTCTTGCGTTACCAAATTGAATAAGTGGGGTTGATTGCTTCGATTTTGTGCGCCCCTTACCTTCTTATGGACGGCTAAGCGGGTTGGGCAAGAAATTATTGAATCGTTTACTTCTGGTTCATCATTTCTGATGCGTTGGCTGCGTCCTGGTTCCTATGGTTCAAAAGGTCTTCCATTTTGCAGAATTTTGGGGCTCTTGCATTGCAATGATGGTGGTGGTAGAAACTTCACGGGATTTTGGACATGTAATGGTTTTTTAGAGAAAACGGCATTGACGCAGCTGGGTTAGGAACGGCAGCTAATTAATTTTTCTCCTTCTATTGTTCGTCAATTATTATCATTATCGTGTATTGTTATATTATCCTCCGTTGTTGTATCGGAAAGTGGTTTTGGTCGGCGTGCCGCATACGTCTTTTGAGATGTGTCGTTTTCGGCCTGTGTGCCCAATTTGGCACTTTTCGATTTTTTTTACTGTTACAGACATCTTTCCCTGTTCCAGATTACGTAAGTTGAATTTTCTTCTTTAAAGACTGTCGATCCTGGCGCAAGTAATTTTTCAGCCCATGTAATTCATTTTTTCGATTGTTGAATTTGTGACCATAAACGTCATTGATAGCTTTTGTTTTGTTTGTTTGATTTCTGTGTCACTTCTCTTTGGCTCATCCCGACTTGTCAGTTGGTATCAGTTGGATCCTGTTCAACGTATCGTGGTCGATATATTTGTTAATGACGTTCTCTTACCAATATTTGGACATGTTATGCTCGATACTTATTTTAATCAGCAAATTTTTTGAGCCTCTATCGAAATATGCTTTGATTAAAGAGATTTTTGGCGTCATCTGCTTGCAAATTCCCAAACAATAAATTGTTGTGTTTTTAGTGCTTTTTAAAACGGTATTGAATTTTTGCTGCTTCATTAACATAAACCAGTTTACGTTTGATAGTTTGTATTAGAACTTCGAATAAGCCTCTTAGCCCTCTGATCATCGATTGGCGCCGCGATTACATCAACATTAGTTGTTCACAAATGATCCTAATCTTTGGATGCAGCGTGATTGAACCGAATGCGTTACGGAACGCCATGTAGTCGAATATAATTTCATTGAGTGAAATTCAGGAAATCAACCATAGCCAGCTTAGAAATTTACTTCTTGACCGGTTTCGTTGTATATTGGGCCAAGAGAGTGTTTTTTATTTATTCATTAGGTTCGCTAAAAAGTTTGATGGATGGACATTTTGTTGAATGGATAACACATTTCAGTTTTTTACCAATTTTTATGCATGGTGCGTTCTTTAATGTTTTCAAAAAGAGGTCGCAATTCACAGATAGCCACCAAGCATAGATGGCTACATCATTCATACCCCTGGTTTTGGGTTGAATGCTATAGATCACGTCAACATAAGCTTCTTTAATGGAGTGCGGAATCGCTCTGCAGTCGTCAATGTATGGGCAAACCGACTTCACATTGAGATGCCTTCAGAAACTGTGCCGATGTGTGAATGCAGATTTGCTTACATTGCTCCTCATTTCGTTTTAATACCCCATCTCTTATTTCTTTTAAAATTGCGTCCTCAGTGGTCAAGTTGACCCGCAGTCTCTTCCTAAATGTTCTGATAAGGGCGAAGTTGAATGCGTCTACTTAGATTTCCTTTGATATGTTGGGTGTTGTTTTGGGATATGTGTGGCATCTGTTTTTGGTGTATCAAGAGTTTGATCTGTGGGTTTGTCCATTTTCTATATTTTGCTAATGATTTTTGCTTAAGCAGCAAGCTTTAGTTCAGGAACTTGATTAATTTGTTTTTGCGCCATGTTTGGCTGCTGCGTGAATTATTTCACCATTTTGCTTTGCTTTCGATTAATTCTGACTGCGCTATGTCATTCAAATTTTCTGTATGATTAAAAAATATGTTGATTCGCTGCGCGAATTGAGTAAACTAAATGACAATGCTGATTCGCGTAACGAATCATGCTTAGAAAACTTTAAAAAGCTTGGCGATTAGTCGACAGTGTTGTTTCTTGAGGAGAATCAGTCTTTTATTTTATTGAAGCAAAGTTTTAATGGCGGTGCAATTCGGATGAGAAATGTGTTGATTCGATTTGCCGAGCAAAATGAAAATACAAATTGCAACACTTCAATTCAGGTAAATTTTAAGAGAGTTCACTTTGGGATAATTACTTTATCAACAGAATTACGAGGGACACTTGACATGAAAAGATTTGTGAACAAGCGTTTGTTGACTTCAAGGTATGAACGAACTTGAATAGTGGAACGGCATAGTATGAACAGTGTATGAATTAAAAACGCCGTAGACATAAACAAATTTAAGTTTGAGGGCAACTGAACTGTAACTAAAAGAGGAAATGATGATTAAAAGGTTGTTTTAATATGATGTCGTTGGTACCTGTGTAACATGTCAAGGTTCTAAACTTTAAAGACTTTTGCTTTGCTCGTGCTCTAGACATTAATTTTGTCGATCTAAAATACAGAAGAGTGCTGACAGATTTTAAAAAATGAACTAAAAGTTTCCGATGAACCATTTTTGAAGTCCCACGAACGCCCTGTGAAACAGTATCATAATGCACAATGCAAATGCTCACTTGGCAAAAACGAGGAAGCTTTGTCAGGTTCAAAAAAAATCACGTGCAGTTCACAAAAAAAAATTTCATCAGATTTTTTTCAATCTCAAATTTTTCATATATGATTTAGCACTTGCAATTTGTCAATTAAAATTGATCTTTATTCAGAGGAGATTCTTTCATAATTAAAATTTTCAAACATGTTGTTGAAATTCAAAAGCAACTATATCAAGTAAAAATTGAGATACGGCCGGTTTTATTGCATAAAGAATCGTCAATTCTAATAATGGCGAGTATCTCGAGTTTCGGGAAAATCCAGACTAAGCAAAAAGACGGCAAAAATGAACAATCTGTCAACTTTTTTATGACGAAATTTGCGAAAAAAAGTATCTCAAATTTTACTCTTGACATTCCAATTTTTTACCCCTATTAGAAACTCTACCAAAAAGTCGGACAAAGCAAAAAATCAATTGAAAAATCTCACCACTTTCTCATTTATTACAGTTTAAATTGGGCCATCAAAGTTTTAAATGTCTCCTTTTCATTAAAAGCAGAACTGTTGGAATAAATTGTACACCAGTATACTCTGAAGAACCCCTGAACGAACAGCACAATGAACACTTCCAAAAAGGACATTTTTTATTCATATTCATCAATTTTTTTAAACGCACACAACTGAAAATTGAAAGCCATCAAATGAACAAGACGTAACGCGTTAAAATAATACTATAAAACCCAAAATTACACAAATACTTGTTACGAAAAAGATCGCCTTGGTCGAAAAACTAGAGTAAACTTCTTCTTAATCTTTTTTCCGCTGGTAAAAAAGTTAAACCTAAGCTAAACCTAAGGTCTTCAAGATCTTAGAGTTATTCATCCACAAAGAACAAAAGTATCACGTTTTTTGATTTTAAATCCAGTGAAAGGTGAATTCACTAAGTGAAAAAAAATCAAGTAAATCATAGCATTTTTTGCAGAGTGTGTTTCGTTCAGTTTTTCTGGTTTTTTAGGATCTTTTATGTTTTGCCTACCTCCCCCCCATAATAAGACTGTTTGCGCCCCCAAAATATTGTTCTTACTCCTTAGAGAGCCTTAACTTTTGTCCTATAAAATTGCCGGCACTAGTACACGATTGTATGGTTTTTCATTTCCGGTTGTCCAAATACTTTAGTCCGATACATCAATTCCTCCGAAAGATAAGAGCAAAAATAGTTTAAAAATTGTGCATTTTTCTGTGTGCTTACATTATAAGCATAGTTTGGTTACTGCATGTATCCTAAATCCAAAACGTTGCTACACCATTAATTAATGTCGTTTGTGCTTAATTGTATTTTTAAAGGTATGAATTGTATACAATATGGTATAACATGTATAAGTGGGGATTCACATGGACGTTAGAGGGAATAACATAAAAAAAGATCCGAATTCCCCTCATTACATTTTTAACATGGTAACCAAAATCAAGAGTTTTCGGAATGATTTTCACTCAAGTTTCACTTTTGTTCATGTGATTTGTCTTCCTAGCAAACGCGTAGACGTCTACTTGTCATTTGGTGTTGATATCTTAATTAATTGGTAGATGTAGATGGAAACCAAATTTAGATATTAGCTCAAACTATTCCTAATGAAAGTTGGGATTGGCCTCCAAAAAATGAAAATACAAATTCCAGCGTATAAAGAGATTGATCTGATAAAAATCGCAACAAATATTCAAAAAATAAGGCAATTACTCAATCCAAATTTCCTAAAAAGTTTCAACAGTTTACGAAAGGTTTAGGCCTGACAAAGATCACAATAACAAAAGGTTCATGCAGCACAAACTATCTTAACAATTCTGTCGACATTACAAAGATCACTCAGGTGAAACTTTATGAACTTCTGAATACGCACGCAGAGATCAATTGAAGGATTGACAAAAGAGTGAAGTTCTTTTTGTAAATCTTTAAATCAAGAGTGATTTGATATGAAATTTAAATTTTTCATGGACATCTGGAAAATAAAATCTTTTACTCCTTTGGGTAAAAATGTTCTGCACCAACTATTAATGAAAAGTCATTTGGACAAGCCAAACAAATAGTTGAAAAACATAACAACACACCCACTATGCTACTCTTATAAAAATGATTTTCGAATTTTTCAAACACTTATTTTACGAATTACCCACTAGATGAAACAGTTAGATCAAGGTTATGCGTGACTAATATAACCAATTTGATTAAAGATAGGAAGACGCCAGGGCAAACGTTCTTATTTTCAAAATTAGTTTCATCTCGGATTGAAGAGGAGAGCAACTACGACTAAACCCTACTTTACTGTAAATAATATTTTTTATTCATATTCATCAATTTTTGAAACGCACACAACTGAAAATTGAAAGCCATCAAATGAACAAGACGTAACGCGTTAAAATAATACTATAAAACCCAAAATTACACAATTACTTGTTATGAAAAGGATCGCATTGGTCGAAAAACTAGAGTAAACTTCTTCTTAATCTTTTTTCCGCTGGTAAAAAAGTTAAACCTAAGCTAAACCTAAGGTCTTCAAGATCTCAGAGTTATTTATCCACAAAGAACAAAAGTATCACGTTTTTTGATTTTAAATCCAGTGAAAGGTGAATTCAATAAGTGAAAAAAAAATCAAGTAAATCATAGCATTTTTTGCAGAGTGTGTTTCGTTCAGTTTTTCTGGTTTTTTAGGATCTTTTATGTTTTGCCTACCTCCCCCCCATAATAAGACTGTTTGCGCCCCCAAAATATTGTTCTTACTCCTTAGAGAGCCTTAACTTTTGTCCTATAAAATTGCCGGCACTAGTACACGATTGTATGGTTTTTCATTTCCGGTTGTCCAAATATTTTAGTCCGATACATCAATTCCTGCGAAAGATAAGAGCAAAAATAGTTTAAAAATTGTGCATTTTTCTGTGTGCTTACATTATAAGCATAGTTTGGTTACTGCATGTATCCTAAATCCAAAACGTTGCTACACCATTAATTAATGTCGTTTGTGCTTAATTGTATTTTTAAAGGTATGAATTGTATACAATATGGTATAACATGTATAAGTGGGGATTCACATGGACGTTAGAGGGAATAACATAAAAAAAAGATCCGAATTCCCCTCATTACATTTTTAACATGGTAACCAAAATCAAGAGTTTTCGGAATGATTTTCACTCAAGTTTCACTTTTGTTCATGTGATTTGTCTTCCTAGCAAACGCGTAGACGTCTACTTGTCATTTGGTGTTGATATCTTAATTAATTGGTAGATGTAGATGGAAACCAAATTTAGATATTAGCTCAAACTATTTCTAATGAAAGTTGGGATTGGCCTCCAAAAAATGAAATTACAAATTCCTGCGTATAAAGAGATTGATCTGATAAAAATCGCAACAAATATTCAAAAATAAGGCAATTACTCAATCCAAATTTCCTAAAAAGTTTCAACAGTTTACGAAAGGTTTAGGCCTGACAAAGATCACAATAACAAAAGGTTCATGCAGCACAAACTATCTTAACAATTCTGTCGACATTACAAAGATCACTCAGGTGAAACTTTATGAACTTCTGAATACGCACGCAGAGATCAATTGAAGAATTGACAAAAGAGTGAAGTTCTTTTTGTAAATCTTTAAATCAAGAGTGATCTGATATGAAATTTAAAGTTTTCATGGACATCTGGAAAATAAAATCTTTAACTCCTTTGGATAAAAATGTTCTGCACCAACTATTAGTGAATAGTCATTTGGACAAGTCAAACAAATATTTGAAAAACATCACAACACACCCACTATGCAACTCTTATAAAAATGATTTTCGAATTTTTCAAACACCTATTTTACGAATTACCCTTTAATGAAACAATTAGATCAAGGTTACGCGTTACTAATATAACCAATTTGATTAAAGATAGGACGACGTTAGGGCAAACGTTCTTATTTTCAAAATTAGTTTCATCTCGGATTGAAGAGGAGAGCAACTACGACTAAACCCTATTTTACTGTAAATAATATTTGAATATTTGACTACTTTATACGGTTATCTGTTAATACGTTAATATGATTAACGTGCATTGAAATTTTCAATGAGATTTGTGCGGCACAGGCGTGTTTTAATGAAAACACAAGCGCGTTTGGGATAAAGAGAAAAATGAATCCATTAGCTTTAATTAAAACTAAAAGCCTATACGAGTGACGCTACATCCATTGACGTCAGAAAAGATGTTCAGTTTTCTTAATACCATTTCCGCTTCGTTGCACCAGGAAAAATTGCACATTGCTCTTATTGCTGTTAGAATGCGCTATGGCGGTCGCCGAAGGTTTTATTATCCGACATTGAAGAAATGAGAATTCAAGCCTACAACGTACCCAATCACCAATTGTAATGGTTGTAAAGACTAGCGATAATCTGACAAATTAAATCTATTGTAGCTGTTGACCGGTCAGATTTGTCAACCAATCCGAATTAAGCTTTCAGCCAAAATTCTCGTTTTTTTTTCCTTGTCGGCTAAGTCCCCTGTCGGCCATTACTTGCACTGTGGTTATTCATGGTTCTATGGTTACCATTCATTTTACAGTTCAAAATGTAAGCGAACATGGGAAGCAAAAAAAATTGTTCATTTTTCATTTGTTTCAGCTGATTTTACTTGGCAATTTTTAACCTCTTAGTGTAAAAGTTAAAAAGCGTTTTATTAAAATTCATTGAGTTAAAACGCATTTGGTTAACATATTCATTAAATAAAATAGCACGTTGTTGCATTATTGAACAGCCACACCTTGTTGTATAAGTTATAAATAAGTTATGACCGAACGGATATTTTTTCAGGTCACGCCAGTTCTTGTGTTGAGTTCAAACTGATTCTGTTTACCTGAAGATAAATATAAGCTCATTCTTTTGTTTGCCAACTGATGTACACGCCAGTTAATCGTCTTAACTTGTTATTAAATTATAAGGTTATAACTGGGAGTTTCCATTGCACAATTGGGCATAATATACGTAAACGCCCCCAGCCTCTCATTGGCTCCAATTTGACAATGATTGCTCGATTAATCTGAGATTTTGAAAGATCTAAAGATTTACTAATAGGTCGGATTAGATCTATATCAAAAGACGACGTCGACTTTTATTTATGCAATTCCTGTTTAACTTATAAAGGCGTGTCGCGCGACAAAAACTTGTCACTTTGAAGAAATCACCAGTTTCAATCAAGTTTTGTCATTAATTGTCAAATCTTTCGCAAAAATTGTTGATTACTTGAACTTTTCTGAAAATATTTTATTTTTATTTGAAGTCACTCCACAGCGACTTTGCTGTTCACTGACTGAAAAAATTCCGAAATGAAACAATTAGACCGCTCAAGATTTTATTTAGAACTGTTGCCGTACCATTTATTGTTGCAAATCTGCGATTTATTAACTAAAAATAACTGCTTTCAGGATGTTTTAAACCTTCGGCTAACTTGCTTTTCGATTTATCAATTTGTCAACGATTTTCCTCTGAAGTTGAAGCAAACGTTTCAGCTACCAATTGACCTTGTGAAAATGAGCGAAAAGGCCGAATTTATGCTCAGCAAGACGAACTGGTCGTATAACAGTATAGAGTTCTGTCGCCAGAAGTTACTTGAAGGCCCTGATAATCTCATGAAAACTACAGAAGCAATAAAGTTTGTACTAACTTATAATGAGTTGTATTTACCTAACTTGCAAGTTATAACACTCGACGCAATGAGAATTGATTATGAATGTATATTCACTCTGAAATATCGAGATTACATTGAGCTTAACGTGAAATCTTTTCGACCACCCGCAAATTTCATGCGAAACCCGAAAGTTTCCGAAATATCAACAATTTCGAAAACAACGTACAAGCACGTGAAAATGCTTCACGAAGGTGGAGTCGAGCCAAAAGGATTACAGAGCTTGGAAATTTTTCTCCCGAGAACGCAGAGCATTTCTCTGCCCGTATTGCACAATTTAAAATTTCTGGGGCTGCAAAATTTTGATACAATTTTGGTGAACGATTCCAAAGCTACTCAATTCCCGAGTTTGAAGGCTTTGGTTTTCAAGGCGCCGACCTCACTTTGTTTAGAAAATGGTGGCCATATTCAGGGCAAAGAGTGGGTTTCGTGCGATTTGCGTGGTTTGACCTACATTTTGCAAAATTCGCCAAAACTTGAGTATTTAGATTTCGTTGTGAATCCAAGATCTGTTGAATTGTTTCGACGATCTTACTTGAAGCTATTTGAGCTTGCTTTACCACCAAATTGCGCTGCTTTAAAAACTCTTCAAGATACTTGTGAGTTGATGACGTATCGAGGAAACGTTGAAAAGCTTTGCATTTACGACGTTTATTCCTTCGAACACCTTCTAACCTGGTTGGGCAACTTTTCCCTGAAAATTTTAAATGTCGTGACAATTCATTGGGAAAAACTATACACGAAACAGAGCTTGTTAGAAATCACAAAAGAAATCATAAAAATTCAGCCTAAAATCGAAGTTATATCTATCCGCAAATCGTATGACCATAAACGGAGCCCTAACGTCAAACTATCGTCCGACAATCCTCAACAAAATGAGGAATTAGTTCACGAACTTGGGATTGATTTCAAACTGAGCACAAATCTCAAACTAATAATAATTGAAGATGAAGCAGTTTTTATCAGCCCAAATCTTAGTTTATCATTAATGAGACAAATTGATTTAATTGATGAAAAATATGACTTGTTCATTCGAAAAGACTTCAAAATTTAAAAATTTAATTGATTAGTGAATTCAATTGTTACTATTTCTTGTACCTTCAAAAAGCTGAGCGTTCAAAAACTGAGGAAGGAATCTTCAGCAGAATTACTCAATAATTTAGACCAACAAGTAGGCTCGGAAATGTGCGATCGCACATAATGTTCCGACCCCACACACCTTTTTTGACTTAATTGTCTACCAAATGAGGAAGAGAAACAAAAGTTTCAAATTACACATACTCTTTGGAAATAATTGGTTAATGAGTAATTTCTCTTACGTGCAAACCGATGAATGAACTAAATACTTCCGCATTGGAGAGCCGAATATACCTGCTATTAATGAAGGTACGAGACAAGAGAAGCAACAAAAACTACAAAACATCAAATCTCGTCTTATTTAAAATCTATTTCGTTTTTGAAAAAAATGCTAACTATTTCAAAATAAATCAGTTAAAACCTATACTAAAAATTCAAGTTGTATTTCACCTCAAAACTGATATGACCTTTCTTTAATATTACGCTGTAACAAGTCACAACGAACAAGAAAAAAAGAGGCAAAGTCAACTATCAGCGTCCAGAAATGAGGTTTTAAAAAATCGCCGAGATTCAAAAACTATGAATTTTTTAAAACAATTCATGTCAAAGTTTTTTGAAAATCTAAAATTTAAACCAAGGTAAAGCAAAAAAATTTATCTTCCTTGGAAGCCAATTGTACTTCAATATAGTGGAGACAAAGTCTTAAAATAATAAAGACAGAACTCAACGAGTATAGACAGAACTCAAAATTCCCCCAAACATAAAACAGGTCGTTGAAGTGTTTAAAGCAATAAGCTATCAATCAAACAGACTATGGCTGTTTAATCGAGGTAATTTTGATCTTCAATGGGCACTCGTTTCATGGAAACTATGTAAAAAAGACCACAAAAAATGACCACAATTAATGACTTGTATCCAAAATTTTTCATAGAAAAATTGGAAACCACATAGCGTCATGGCCATAAAACCATCAGCTGCCAATTTAAAAAATACCATAACAAGCTATTGAGACTAAGGTGCTAGTTGTTGTCAACGATAAAACTGAATAGGCAGATTTCGAATAGTTGGTCAATTTTTTCAAAACAAAAGATTTAAAGATCCCTAATAGATATTAGCAAATAACTGAAATTATAAAAATACGGTTTGTGGATGCCTCCAGAACATGGCACTGAGAACTGCTAATTATGGTAATATCCAGCATGTGTGATAGCACTGCAGAAAACAAAATACAGGCTAAACGAAAAAAATTAACTAAATTTTGCAAGGGAACTGTTTCGAAGCGCTTAAAATCATAGGCTATTCACTTAAAAAATGCTATTTGTACATATGCGTTTTCTTTGAAGTTTTTAAACGTCATGTGACCTGCTGCAAAATTGATAATCGATTAATGAAACCAAAACAGCTTCAGAAATGGGCAATTGCCCCAATTCAAAAACAATTATTCAGAATTCGCGGTGTTGAAGCAGTGCAGCAAATATTTAAAAAGAATTAACAGTACAAAGACTCTACTTTCACGCAATGGAGGGATTTTGCGGTTTGCGATTACTGAGACAAAGCAACACGTTGACAAAATTTCGAAATAAATAGCAACATTCAGAAATATTTTGAGATTTTCTTATGTTAAATAAATTCATGTAAAATTATTAATTAGGTGCCAACTGAAAGCATTATATAGGTACAAGTACACCCTTTAGGGAAGCCACTTGGATCTTTTTTGATTGACAATCTTTCATGAGACTGCAAAAATTACAACAGATGCTGGCTAAACGAATCAAAACTGAGAAAACCATGGTTTAGAAACTATGAATTTCTCTCTGAAAACATAATATATCTTATAGCACCATTGATAACAAATGTAAATAAATTTAGAAAAACTAACAAAAAATTAGCAAAAAGTCCTTTAATTGTGGACAGAACAACGGATTTGCTTCTAGTGTTCACAAATATTTGAACATAACTGCCTAGAAGAAACGAAATTCAAGAAATCTTTTTAATTCCATATTCTACGCTCTACAAAGAACCCAATCACAACTCTCTAAGTTGAATATATCCATTGGCCAAAATTGACTGCACAACAAAAACCCATTTAGTGTATAGTTCCTCCCCAACTCAAGTTGTCCGGAACAATTAGGACTAAAATAAGCATAAGAACTGTTTATACCGAACACTCATTTACACGGAAACAAATTGGATAAAATTTACAATTTGGGTTTTTATGGTCCAGGCTTATAACTTGAGCACGCCTGAAGCACAGTAGGATAGCTAGGCAGCAATAAATTCACAAGCTTTTTTTGTTTAATTTTTTGTTTAATGTTAATATTTAGTATTTAACTTAGTCTCACTAAATTGTTCAATGAGTTTCATGGGCAGTCGAAAATTAATCTATTTACACTTTTTTATTTGAAATCTTACGGTTGTTTTGTCTTACGGTTTTAGAAGATTTATTTGAAAAATTGGGTTTTGCGATTTGCCAATTTCAATGTTATTTATTCCAAATTTAGTGCATTATCAGCAAAGAGAGGGGCAGCATTCGCTTAAGGTGAGTTGTAAGGAAGTCTTAATTGCGTTTTTGATTATTTTATTTTTGGCTTTCGGCGTTGATATTACGAGTTATGATATTTATTGACATTTTTTTCAAAGTTTCCTATTTTTGAGGTTTTGTATTGCTTTCTTTTTCATTCATCAAATTAACGGTCAAAAGTCACAAGTGTAATTGATGACAAGTCGTATATATACAATTACTGTCGTTGGAAAAAGGCGCAATTACTTATACTCAAAATTTTTAGTGAGTCGCATGCGGATTTACAGGCTTCAAAAATTCCTCACAAAATTGAATTGATATTTAATTTTTGCTATTATTTAGTTTTTTAGTCATATTTAATTATGGATACTGAAAAATCTGAAAAGGTTTTTGCGAACGTTTAAATGAAGCCATTGAATTGCTTAATTTGATATCTAATAGCTTTCATGACGTTGAGTTTAATTGTTTTCAAAAATTGTAAAGGCATTTTCAAAGTTTTCGCTTTTTTTCTAAGTAATTGTTCATTATTCTCAATAAAGAAAACCTCATTTCTGTTGAAAAACAAGTTATATGGTTTAAGTAGTTCTTCTCTAATGCTGTTTTGAGCACTCATTGAATTTTTTTGAAAATTAATATAGAGATAATGAGTTTTGTTCGTGAGTAATGCTTGTTGTTTTCATTTGACTTTGTTATTTGTCCAGTCTCTTACTCTCCAGGTATCATTTGCCCTATAATGTGTTTATCTTACATTGTGTACTTGTTTGAGCCTGAAGCAGTTTTTTAAATGGCTGCACCAATTATTTTCGAGCTGAAAGCGATATTTGAAAGTTTTCTATCTCTTCCTCATTTGTTGGCAACTAAGTCAAAAATGTAGCCGGAACATTATGTGCGAATGTACATTAAAAAGCCTCCAGGTTTTATCGCTAATAAATTTACTTTGAAAAAAGAGTAATCGATTCATCTTATCAAATGTTTTCACGTCTGATCAGTTCCTCCATATGCTTGTTGATGTAAACTGTGACTGTGTTTTTTCCGTATACCAATAAATAATTAGCTATTCTGGTATCTGACCAAAAAACACAAACAAGACATCATGTTGTACTCAATTACTGTGTTGTCAGTCAATCGAATGGCAAATGTATTTTTTTCAACCGATTCAGGCAATTGCGGTGCCCAACTTTAGATTTTACTGATTGAACACCAATTTAGGAATTGGGCATTCGCGACGCGAATGACTATGTCTACTTGGAGCTTGCTATTTGAAAAGCAGAATTACAGATGCGCAAATGAGAAGAGTGGAACTAAAGTAAAATGAAATTAAATCAAAGGGAAGTTATCAAAATTATGGGTTTACTCACACTTTAATGAAGAACTAAGAGTTTGTTTATAAATATGAAAAGACAATTTCCTGTCTACTTATTGAACAACATGAAATAGACCACTAAATGACAAAAGACAAATTACAAAGGACAAAAGAGTTTTTGAAAGTTTGTTCGGATTCATCTGATCTTTCTTCTGCTTCTAGAGCAGGGATTTTGCGTGGCAAATTGGGATTGGGATCCACTGTCCATCTTTCATTTGGATTTCTAGGAGAAGCAACACCAATCAAACTGTGTCCGATATTTGAAATTCTGTCGAATACCCTTCCGTATTTTCAATGGATTGTACAATAGATAGTGATTCAGAAGCTTTCTTCTGTTTCTTCAATTGTCCTTTACTCCGTCTCTCTGAGGATAGTGTCACAGGAGAAGTGTCACTGACTTGAATAGTTGTCTTCACTTTTCGTAGGATTGGATTAAATTGCGGCGAAGATGGTCTTCCTACCGTGGGTTATGTTGGTGTGAGCGCAATGAGCTCTGCTGGACTAAAATGTAGATTTTGAGTCAGGTCTGGTTGATTCTGGGACGCTTCATCGTGTTTGGGATTGCGCTTGAGACTTATCATATTAGGGCACTAGCTACAATACTGGAAGTTGAAATATAAGACCTTCCAGAAGATATGACATCAAACAAAATCATCAGATAACGTCATCAGATTGTTTGCGGGAACGGCTGCTTTTTTTTACTCCCCTAGTCTTTCCTTAAAAGATCCTTTTTGTGATTGATTATTCTTTGTTTTAGCGTCTTTTCTTGGTTTTTCTCCGGTCCTCTGTCAATATATTGACTGAGCTCCGTATGTTGCTCATTTCTCGTCCCAAATTTGGCATTATCCGATTTTCGGACGCGTACTTCCGGTCTGTTTGGCTTCCTAATAACGCTTGTCGGGCTAATTTTGCCCACTGAACTTCTTGGGGCCAAAACTTCGTATTGCTCGTCCAGATATTTCTTCTGCCGATGTGCCGTGTGTTTTTTCCGAGCAGTTTTAACCTGAATACTCCGTTCGCTACGCGGAATTGGTCTCGAAATACCATCAGACCACATCAATCTCGCCTCCTCGTCCTTCATTTTTTTGTTGCTCCTCGTGCGCACGGGCGTTTGCAGCGCAGATAACTTTTCTATCCCCACATCGGAGCACATGCTGGTATCTGACCACTGCTCGTCTTTGAGACGTGATC
This sequence comes from Convolutriloba macropyga, assembly GCF_964194025.1. Classification (NCBI taxonomy): domain Eukaryota; kingdom Metazoa; phylum Xenacoelomorpha; order Acoela; family Convolutidae; genus Convolutriloba; species Convolutriloba macropyga. Next base: position 30,939,586 of record NC_134476.1, on the reverse strand, counting down.
TGCCTGTGATGATATCTTCGTCTAAATAATATACAATTTTTTTTTGTAAATTAAAATTTTTTATTTGATTTAGTTGTAAAATTTGAAATTGGTAGATTACATCGTCGGCCAAAGTGTGCTTCAAATGGTGAAATCTTTGCTGTTTTTTGTTTGGATATTCTTAAACGTTGAATAATTGCATGCATTGAAGGTTTAGATGTGCTTTCACGCATGATAGTTGTCGTTTTCTAGTTTGAATAAGACGTTCAACTAGATCTATTGTTCTATGTTCTTTTGCAGGTGCATATATTGGTTCAATGTTATTTCCAATACAAAATGTTTTCAAATTTTTTGCCAGTTAGACATCTAGCTTGATGTAATCTAATTGTTCTGGGTACTCCCTGAATTTATATATATATATATATATATATATATATATATATATATATATATACATATATATCTATATATATATATATATATATATATATATATATATACATATATATATATATATATATATATATATATATATTGAGAAATTTAATTACATTTGTACTAGAAGCCTTTTTTTTACTATTTCTACTGTGGAGTATTTTGAGTAGCAATCAATGCTTGTTAGAAAATATTGTATTAATCCCTTTTCTTCAGTACTAGGTCCACTAAAGTCTGTTTGGATTTCATTTTTCGGTTCGACACAATTAGGTAAAGGTGACCATTTGCTATGCGGAAACACTGACTCTAAGTTCTTACCAATTTCCGTGCAAGCTATGCATTCACTGGCCTTAGCCTGTATATCTTTGTGGACATATGGCCATCAAAAATTCTGCGCTTGCCAAAGCATGGCAAAACTCCTAGGATGAGTGGAGTGGATGTCCTCCAGCACAACAGCTTTAATTGCCTTAGGTATTGCTATTCGTTTGTTTTCAAAAAGTGTAAAGGCATTTTCTAAGTTTTCGCTTTTTTTCTAAGTAAATGTTCATTATTCTCAAAAAAGAAGACCCGTTTCGTTTCTGTTGAAAAACAAGTTATATGGTTTGCTTAGTTCTTCTCTAATGCTGTTTTGACTTTTCATTAAATTTTTTTGAAAGTTATTATAGAGATAATGAGATTTGTTCGTAAGTAATGCTTGTTGTTTTCATTTGACTTTGTTGTTTGTCCAGTCTCTTACTCTCCAGGTATCATTTGCCCTATAACGTGTTTATCTTACATTGTGTACTTGTTTGAGCTGCACCAATTATTTTCGAGCTGAAAGCGATATTTGAAAGTCATATCTCTTCTTTCTATCTCTTCCTCATTTCTATCTATTTCTATCTCTTCCTCATTTGTTGGCAACTAAGTCAAAAACGTAGCCGGAACATTATGGGCGAATGCACCTTAAAAAGCGTCCAAGTTTTATCGCTATCAAATTTACTTTGAAAAAAGAGTGATCGATTCATCTTATCAAATGTTTTCACGTCTGATCAGTTCCTCCATATGCTTGTTGATGTAAATTGAGACTGTGTTTGTTCCGTATACCAATAACTAATCAGCTATTCTGGTATCTGACCAAAAAACACAAACAAGAAATCACGTTGTATTTAATTACTGTGTTGTTAGTCAATTGAATGGCAAATGTATTTTTTTCAACAGATTCAGGCAATTGCGGTGCCCAACTTTAGATTTTACTGATTAAATACCAATTTATGAAGTGGCCATTCGCGACGCGAATAACTATGTCTACTTGGAGCTTGCTATTTGAAAAGCAATTGACTAAACTAAATTGAAACTGAATTACAGAGGCGCAAATGAGAAGAGTGAAACTAAAATGAAATGAAATTAGATCAAAGGGAAGTTATCAAAATTATGGGTTTATTCACACTTTAATGAAGAAGTAATAGTTTGTTTATAAATATGAACAGACAATTTCCTGTCTACTTATTGAACAACATGAAAATGACTACTAAATGACAATTGACAAACGACAAAGGACAAAGGAGTTTTTGAAAGTTTGTTCGGATTCATTTGATCGTTCTTCTGCTTCTAGAGCAGTGATTTTGCGTGGCAAATTGGGATTGGGATCCACTGTTCATTTTTCATTTGGATTTCTAGGAGAAGCAACACCAATCAAACTGTATCCGATATTTGAAATTCTGTCGAATACCCTTCCGTATTTTCAATGTATTGTACAATAGATTGTGATTCAGAAGCTTTCTTCTGTTTCTTCAATTGTCATTTACTTCGTCTCTCTGAGGATAGTGCCACAGGAGAAGTGTCACTGACTTGAATAGTTGTCTTCACTTTTCGTAGGATTAGATTAAATTGCGGCGAAGATGGTCTTCCTACCGGGGGTTATGTTGTTGTGAGCGCAATGAGCTCTGCTGGACTAAAATGTAGATTTTGAGTCAGGTCTGGTTGATTCTGGAACGCTTCATCGTGTTCGGGATTGCGCTTGAGAATTCTCATATTAGGGCACTAGCTTCAATACTGGAAGTTGAAATATAAGACCTTCCAGAAGATATGACATCAGACGAAATCATCAGATAACGTCATCAGATTGTTTTCGGGTACGGCTGCTTTTTTTACTCCCCAAGTCTTTCCTTAAAAGATCCCTTTTGTGATTGATTATTCTTTGTTTTAGCGTCTTTTCTTGGTTTTTCTGCGGTCGTCTGTCAATATATTGGCTGAACTCCGTATGTTGCTCATTTCTCGTCCCAAATTTGGCATTATCCGAATTTCGGACGCGTACCTCCGGTCTGTTTGGCTTCCTAATCACGCTTGTTGTCGGGCTAACTTTCTCCACTGAGCTTCTTCGGGTCAAAACGTCGTATAACCCGTCCAGGTATTTCTTCTACCGATGTGCCGTGTGTTTTTTCCTAGCAGTTTTAACCTGAATACTCCGTTCGCTACGAGGAATTGGTCTCGAAATACCATCAGACGACATCAGTCTCGCCTACTCGGCCTTCATTTTTTGTTGCTCCTCGTGAGCACGGGCGTTTGCAGCGTAGATAACTTTTTCTATCCCCACATCGGGGCACATAATGGTATCTGCCCACTGCTCGTCTTTGAGATGTGATCTGCCTGTGATGATATCTTCGTCTAAATAATATACATTTATTTTTTTATAATTTAAATTTTTTTATTTTATTTAGTTGCAATATTTGAAATTGGTAGATTACATCGTCTGCCAAATTGTGCTTCAAATGGTGAAATCTTTGCTGTTTTTTGTTTGGATATTCTTAAACGTTGAATAAGTGCATGCATTGAATGTTTAGATGGGCCCTCATGCATGGTAGTTGTCATTTTCTACTTTGAATAAGACGTTTGCAGGTGCATATATTGGTTCAATGTTATTTCCAATACAAAATGTTTTCAAATTTTTTGGCAGTTAGACATCTAGCTTGATGTAATCTAATTGTTCTGGGTACTCCCTGATTTTATATATATATATTTATATATATATATATATATATATATATATATATATATATGTGTATATATATATATATATATATATATATATATATATATATATACATATATGTATTGAGAAATTTAATTACATTTGTACTAGAAGCGTTTTTTTACTATTTCTACTGTGGAGTATTTTGAGTAGCAATCAAAATTCGTTCGTCGATACACAAGCATCCGTGTTTGAAGCTCATGTCCAGCCAATAAGAGTTGATATATGGGCTTATATTCTTTAACCGTTCCTCATCGTTACGAATGACGCAATCCCGTACTTCCTTCGGAATGGCGTATTTCCAGTCAGTAGTGACAATAATTTTTTGCTGAAAATCCTGTTGATTGTATCAGTCATACTTAGATCATCCGCGATATCTATGGCACTAGTAGAGGGTGTTTTTTGGAGGATGTATTTGTTCCGGGTGTTGTGTTTGAGGGTGAGTTATCTGAGAAGGTGACTCGAGCTTTTGTGGGTGTCGATTTTTTTGATTTAATTCTTGGCTTATTTGAAATAGCGTTTAGGGAATGATTTTTTGAGTGGCGAATACTGCAGTGATCTTGAGCAAAAAGCGAGATATTTTTGGGTGGGTTTTGTTTATAGTTGTAACTTTGTACTTTCTCGCCTAAAATGAAGAATTTATGGTGATAATTCGAGTTCGTATCAAAAATGGGTTTTATTGGGCTTAATTGTTCACATTCTTTACTGTCCGACTTTTCTGATTGAAGGGTTAATTAATTGGTGCAAATTGTGATTTATTTTTTACAAGAGGTATTTGCGACGCGATAGGCATTTTTAAATGGGAATTTATAGATTTATTTAGTTTTTTCAACTGCGATGCAATTGGCAAGAAAGTATTTAGAGGTGGTGATTGCGATGCAAATGCCCTAATCTGGATTGTGATTTTCATGAATTAAATAAGGTGTTTGCGGTGCAATTGACCTACTAGCTTGGTGTAAGGTTGAATTTATCTTTACAATGCTATCTAACTTTTTTTATGTTTGCGGTTTATGGTAAATTAGGTGTTTGAAAAAAATTCCGAATTTTAGATATCCTTGCCACCACAAAATATTCGTCATCAGAAAGAATTTCCTTAGCTTTGGCTACTGGATTACGAGAAATGTAATCTACAAGACCCATTTTTTCTCCAGGCATATGTTCAATTGTAAAATTATACGGAAGTAGACGGTCAAGCCATCTAGAGAGTTGAATATTGCATGAGTTATTTTATCAATGTTCCTTTAGGATTGATTGTAGGGCTCGATGGTCTGTCATTACAGTGAAGTTTTTTTTGTAGAGATAGTATTTGGAGTAGTCGATCGACCAGACAACTACCAATAATTCTAATTTGCTGACACTATAGCGTTTCTCTGTTGAATTGAGAAATCGTGATGCAAATACTATTGGTTTCCATCCGTCAGAAGTGTTTTGTTTGAGTGCTACACCCAGTACAGAACGGGATGCATCACACTTTACTCGAAGTTCCAGTTTGGGATCATAATGACTATATTCTGTGCTTGCAGCAATTTTTTCTTATGTTAAAATGGTTAGTTTGTTAAAATGTTTAGTAAGTACTTCAGTTCAGAGAAATTTGGTGGAAATTTTGAGAACTGATCTAATAAGGTGGCAAAACTGTGCTAGATTTGGTATGAATTTACTAATGTAGTGTACTGATCCAGGAAAAGATCTCAAGCGTTTAAATGTTGATGGTGGTGGTATTGTTAATATAGCTGTGGTTTTGTTTTCAAGTGGTGAGATAACAGTTTGGGTAATTTTATAACCAAGTCATTCAAACTACGTTTTTGCAGAATGCTATTTTGGAAGGCTAATTCTCAAATTGTCATCCTCTAGTTTTTAAGACATTTAGTGACAAAGCTATGATGATCAGGTTCTGATCCTGTGCTAACAATAACAATGTCATCAAGGAAGCAATAGGTGTTTGGAAGACCTACAAGTGTGTAGTCCATTGCTTTTTGAAATTCAGCTGGCATATATTTAAGACCGTGAAATTGGGTTTTAATTCTATTGGTGCCTGTCGATTCTCCACAAATGACGTTGAAATTACAGTGTTTTGCTGTGTCTTTGTGCAGTTGTAATTAACTATTGGCATACTAAAGATCTACTGTTGAAAATTATGCTTGTTGTCCATTTTTTGTGTTTTTATGATGTTGTGATTTTGAATTTTTTAACATTTCAATGTTAAGCATTTAAAATATATTTTTTTGAATTGATTTATTTAAAAATTTAGAACCCAATGCTAGCTTTGTGGATTGATCTTTTTTTACTCTGATTACTATTGGCGATATAAAGTTTTCGTCAGAGCAGCTAGATAATTTCCAATGTGTCCCTCTTTTTGGAAACGATCTAATTCGACCGTAACTCTAGATTGGAGGTTAAACTGGACGCGACGACTTTTTTGGAGCTTTGCTGTGAACTTTTGATGAAACTTTGGTTTCACTAGACGTGTCTTTGAGAGTCCGATTCTTGAGACCAGATGTGGAAAATGCGACGCAATTGTTTGTTTTATTTTACATGTAGATTTAGCAATATTGTTATTGCATTTACTCCTCTTTGTTTGTTGTTGCACTACTGCCAATTCAAGGCTGTTGAAGACATCTCTCCCGATGATTAGTTTGTGTCCATCCTCCACAACTGTTAAGCAAGCGTCTTCACAAGTCCAGTCGTTGTAAATGATTGTAGTTCAAAATATTCCTAGAACTTTTATCGGCTCGTTCGAAAAAATTTTGAGATATCTGTCCTGTATCGCGTTGATCCATCGGGCAGATGGTGTACTTTTGGGAAGTTTATTAGCCAGATTTTTTGTGATGCGACTGCATACACTGCTGGTGTCAATCATCGAGTTTGAAAGGAATTTCCCGCCTTGAGTTCTCGTGCTAAGTGGTTGAAGTTGATTTGCAGTATGAATTTACTAATGTAGTGTACTGATCCAGGAAAAGATCTCAAGCGTTTAAATGTTGATGGTGGTGGTATTGTTAATATAGCTGTGGTTTTGTTTTCAAGTGGTGAGATAACAGTTTGGGTAATTTTATAACCAAGTCATTCAAACTACGTTTTTGCAGAATGCTTTTTTGGAAGGCTAATTCTCAAATTGTCATCCTCTAGTTTTTAAGACATTTAGTGACAAAGCTATGATGATCAGGTTCTGATCCTGTGCTAACAATAACAATGTCATCAAGGAAGCAATAGGTGTTTGGAAGACCTACAAGTGTGTAGTCCATTGCTTTTTGAAATTCAGCTGGCATATATTTAAGACCGTGAAATTGGGTTTTAATTCTATTGGTGCCTGTCGATTCTCCACAAATGACGATGAAATTACAGTTTTTTGCTGTGTCTTTGTGCAGTTGTAATTAACTATAGGCATACTAAAGATCTACTGTCGAAAATTATGCTTGTTGTCCATTTTTTGTGTTTTTATGATGTTGTGATTTTGAATTTTTTAACATTTCAATGTTAAGCTTTTAAAATATATTTTTTTGAATTGATTTATTTAAAAATTTAGAACCCAATGCTAGCTTTGTGGATTGATCTTTTTTTACTCTGATTACTATTGGCGATATAAAGTTTTCGTCAGAGCAGCTAGATAATTTCCAATGTGTCCCTCTTTTTGGAAACGATCTAATTCGACCGTAACTCTAGATTGGAGGTTAAACTGGACGCGACGACTTTTTTGGAGCTTTGCTGTGAACTTTTGATGAAACTTTGGTTTCACTAGATGTGTCTTTGAGAGTCCGATTCTTGAGACCAGATGTGGAAAATGCAACGCAATTGTTTGTTTTATTTTACATGTAGATTTATCAATATTGTTATTGCATATACTCCTCTTTGTTTGTTGTTGCACTACTGCCAATTCAAGGCTGTTGAAGACATCTCTCCCGATGATTAGTTTGTGTCCATCCTCCACAACTGTTAAGCAAGCGTCTTCACAAGTCCAGTCGTTGTAAATGATTGTAGTTCAAAATATTCCTAGAACTTTTATCGGCTCGTTCGAAAAAGTTTTGAGATATCTGTCCTGTATCGCGTTGATCCATCGGGCAGATGGTGTACTTTTGGGAAGTTTATTAGCCAGATTTTTTGTGATGCGACTGCATACACTGCTGGTGTCAATCATCGATTTTGAAAGGAATTTCCCGCCTTGAGTTCTCGTGTTAAGTGGTTGAAGTTGATTTGCAGTATCACTGGAAACAGCCTCCACATAGCCATCCGAATCGCTATCATAATTGGAGTCGTAAATTTGATCAGAAAGTTGTTGGTATCTAGTTATATAGTTAACAGATTCTTCATGGTCACTTTTAATGTTGGTTGTATCGTCCTGATTGACGTTCTTTTGTGGAGATTTTAGCGTTTGGGCCCCTGACATTTTACACTTTTTTGCAAAGTGTCCTATAATTCCACAGTTATTGCATTTTTTTCATTATTTGCAGGGCAAATTTGACGGTGATTATGGCTCCAACGCTGACCACAATTAGCACAAATGCTAGCATAATGATAGTTTTGAGGGACAGTTGGGTAATCGAGTGAAATCTTTTCGTTGTTGTTGGTAATTCGGGTTGCGATTGCGTCCTTGGGAATCGTTAACAATGTTTACTGATTGAGCGATGGCGTTCAGAATTTGGTTTATCTTCTGTTGTTTTGGAGCACCAATCTCCATGTGTATGGCAATTTCAAGCGTTTTGTTGTCGACACTGTCTCTATAAGATGTTTTTTGGGTCTCAAGATCTATAATGTCGAAAATGAAAGTATCCCGAACTATTGTGGATTCTTCGTCCCCCAGACTACAATTTTCTGCTTGTTCAATGAGTCTTCCATAGAAACTTTCCAAAGATTTTCCTTTTTGTTGTTCGGATGAGGGGAAAACGAAACAATCATAGGTTATTTTCAAAGTTTTTATGAATGAATCCTCCATCAGCCACCAAAGTTCTCTCAATGACTCTTTTTTGATTATGAAGTGGGGATGTTTACTTTTGAAAACTCGACGTCCTCCAGTTCAAATACATAGATAGAGGTGATATGCAGCATTTTGCTCGCATTGTTCCCCGAGTTTATATCCACACAAAATTCCAATTTCATCAATTTTCTTACATCTATTTTGCCGTTACTTGTTGGTTGCAGACGTTATCTTGTTCAGTTGCTTGAGTACGTCTCTCCATGGGTTCTTCATATATTGGTTCAGGTGGGTAGGTGACCACTGAGGGTGGTCCGTTTAGGAATTTCTCCAATTGTATCCCCTCTTTCACCAACAATGCTAATTTCCACTGTTGTGTCCATTTGTCCACGAAAAGGGTGGTGTGATGGTAGTTTCTCTCAGAAAACGTCGATGGGTAGAGGGGGTTTACAAGAGTTGAATGCTGACTGCGCCATGTTGTACTCAATTACTGTTTTGTTAGTCAACTGAGTAGCAAATGCATTTCTTTCAACCGATTGAAGCAATTGCGGTGCGGTTGCCAACTTTAGAATTTACTTAATGAATTCCAATTTATGAATTGGGCATTCGCGACGCGAATTGCTTTGTCTACTAGGAGCTTGCTATTTGAAAAGCAGTTGACAAAATTAAATTGCAACAGAATTACAGAGGCGCAAATGAGAAGAGTGAAATTGCATTGAAATAAAATTAGATCAAAAGGAAGTTAACAAAAATATGAGTTTCTTCACAGTTTAAAGATTGATATTTTTTTGAAAGTATCCAATTTTTGAGGTTTTATTTTGCTTTCTTTTCCATTCATCTCATTAATGGTCGCAAGTCACAAATGTAATTGATCACAAGTCGTATATATAGCAATACTGTCGTTGAAAAAATATGCAATTAGTTATACTCGAAATTTTTAGTGATTAGAATGCGGATTTAGAGGGTTCAACAATTCCTCACAAAACTGAATTGATATTCGATTTTTTGCTATTTTTTGGTTTTTTAGTCGTATTAAATTATGGATACTGAAAAATCTGAGCGGGTTTTTGCGAAGGTTTAAATGAAGCCATTGAATTGCTTAATTTGATAGCTAAAGGCTTTCATGACTTTGAACTTAATTGTTTTCAAAAAGCGTAAAAAAATTTTCTAAAATTTCGCTTTTTATTTTCTAAGTAATTGTTCATTATTCTCAAAAAATAGAAGCCGTTTCGTTTCTGGTGAATAACAAGTTATATGGTTTGATTAGTTCTTCTCTAATGCTATTTTGACTTCTCAATACATTTTTTTGAAAATAAATATAGACAATAAGTTTTGTTCGTAAGCAATGCTTGTTGTTTTCATTTGATTTTGTTATTTGTCCAGTCTCTTACTCTCCAGGTATCATTCGCCCCAAACTGTGTTTATCTTACATTGTGTATTGTTAGAGCCTGAAGCAATTTTTTAGATGGATGCACCAATTATTTTCGAGCAAAAAGCGATATTTGAAAGTTTTCTATCTCTTCCTCATTTGTTGGCAATTAAGTCAAAAACGTAGCCGGAACATTATATGTGAATGCGCAATAAAAAGCCTCCATGTTTTTTTGCTATTAAATTTATTTTGAAAAAAGAATGATCGATTCATCTTATCACAAATGTTTTCATGTCTGAACAGTTCCTCCATATGCTTGTTGATGGAAATAGAGCCTGTGTTTTTTCCGTATACCGATTATTAAATAGCTATTCTGGTACCTTATCAATAAACAAAAAAACAAGACATCATGTTGTACTTAATTATTGTGTTGTTAGTCAATTGAGTAGCAAATGTTTTTCTTTCAACTGATTGAGGCAATTACGGTGCGATTGCCAACTTTAGAATTTGCTGATTGAATTCCAGTTTATGAATTGGGCATTCGCGAGGCGAATGGCTATGTCTACTTGGAGCTTGATATTTGAAAAGCAGTTGAGTAAATTAAATTATAACTGAACAAGGCGGCTCGGAAATGTGCAATGGCACATAAGGTTCCGACCCCGCCCATCCACAATTTTGGCATAATTGTCTACCAAATGAGGAACAGATAGAAAAACCCAAAAAATTTTTTGCGAATCCCAAAAAAGCCCGAGACTTTTTCAAAAAATTCTGTATGAACGATAAGATAACCTCCAAAACAAATAACTCAGTGGAGTAAAAATTGATGCATTAGATTGCTGTAATATGTCAATATTAAGAAAGCGAGTCAAAACGAACAGCAAAATCAAACAACATTAACAACAAACATTAATTACATCAAAAAATTTATGTCCCTCTTAAAAACTAAATTTAATAACAAAGTCAACATACCGTCAGATAAACCTGAAACTAAACAAAAATAAAACATATGCGACCAGTCCATAAAAAGGTTTGGTAACAATTATACAAAAAAGAACAAAAACAGAAAAGTAAAAAAAATTAACTTATTTTTTTGAAACAATTAACTTCAAAGTAATAATTACCATTAGGAATAAATTAATATTACCACAAATTTGCGATTACCACTGCTTCTATAGAAGGGCATTAGGACCTGACCTTATTCATTTTTTAGAGCGGCTAAAAAGAACAACAAAGAACAAACAAAATTTCAATTGAAACTTGCCAGAAAACGCTGTCAAAACCGTCAAGCCAAATTTTGGCACTTAAAATATATTTGATTGCGCCTTCTTCAAACAGCTATAATGTAGTACGTGGCCATTCATTAGTAAGACTAGGTAACAAGTAGACAAAAAAGCGAAGTGCTTAAGTATGTAATACTTTTAATTTTTTTTTCGAAACAAAATTACATTCAATGTCATGAAAGGCATTAATTACAAAAAGAGCTATTTAAATATCGTCGTTTTTTCAAGAAAAAGAAACCCTCGAGACCTGTAATTATCCAGAATATTTCTTGCATCTACAAAAAGAACATCAAATATGACAAAAATCAAATTAATTTATTTTTTTGTGAAAAAGCGGTGTCGAAGCCAGTAAGGTCATAACAAAATCTTTTAAAATAAAGATTTTGGGACACCAATCCCTTTTATTCCCTTGACACCTATAATGTCATATTTGACCTGTAATCAACTAACGAGATTAGGTAACAAAAAGAAGCATAAAAAGGACAAAATTGCGAAGTTAAAAAAGTTTTTTTTTTAATTTTGGAAAACGATGGGTTTGAAAGTCATAAAAGCCATCAGCTATCTGCTAATATCAGAATATCGGTTTTTCTATTCTTCCATGAAAAGCCAATGAAAGCTATCACTATACAGGAAATTTCATACGACCGAAACGACAAAGTATAAATGACAGTTAAGACAAAATTAAAAAATTCAATTGATTTCTTCAAGAAAGAGGCGTCGAGGCCATTAAAACGATGATTTATATCTTTCAGTATTTTAATATGTTCAATTGTGTTTTAATTTGAATGCTAATAAGGTGACATGAGAACTGTCAATAATGTGATAATGTGACAAAATTAGAAAACGTGAAAAACTGGCAAATATCAAAACAAACAAAAATCTAAAATCTTGTAGTATCAAAGCCAGAAAACAATAATTTCAGGCTTAAAACTGCAACCGAGAATAAATGTTAACTCAGTAGAAAGAAGAAGCAGTCTTTTTTTGCTGACACTAAGCTGGAAGTTGAACAAATTAAGAAAAAAATAGAGGAAAAGTTAATTAAGCCATTATTTATTGAAAAGTCAATTATTTTTAAAAAAGAAACGACCACAAACTTTCAACTAAAAAACTAAATGCCTTAGCCTGGAGCTGTTTAGCAAGCGAATTGGTTGGACCTATCACTCCTGAGCTTTGATTTGATATGTTCTGTTCTTTATTATTAAAAAAAATTTTTTTTTTTAAAAAAAAAAAAAAAAGACCGACTGATTACAACCCGATCTTTTTTGGATTGTAACAGTCCAAGAATGGCCCAAAACTACCCCTGTTAATACTTATTGTCCGTTAAGAACAATTGATTTTTCGAATGTTGTAGATATAGATAGTTTCTGAGTTGAAACTCAAAAAAATTTTTGAATTTTTGATAATCAACGAGTAAAGTGAGCAGAAAACGGCAAAGTTTTAACTACAAGGCACTCTCTGCGGACTCTGAAGTAGAAATAGCCCCCCTCTGATTCTACAAAGATTGTATGAGTGTTGTTTGGGGTGTACTGTAGGCAAACTTAATCAAAGTGGACTAAAGTAGCTTATTTCGTGCTGTTGTTGATGAAAAAGGCTAAATTTTGAAATGTTTATCCAGAATTTTTGACCAAAAAATTAAATCAAAACAATCAAAAATGCTTGTTCGTCTTCAAAAATAAAATCAACGACACTATTCTTAAAAATTATAACAAATTTTAGCAAAATTGACGAAAATTTAGGCAAAAATTCCGGAAAATGTGAATAAAAACAACGTGAATTCACTCTTCTTTTCTCAGAAGTTTAAGCCTCGATAACTCCCTGTAGAAAACGAAAATTACAAAAATCTTCTTAATTCCATATTCTACGCTGGACGAGCTTTCTAATGATACCAGTCTCAACTCTCTACGATGAATATATCGAGCGGCGAAAATTCACGGAACAAAAAAAAAACCCAGTTGAGTATATAGTTCCTCCCCCCTTAAGAGGGTCGGAACAATTACAGAGGCTCAAATGAGAGGAGTGAAACTAAAATGAAGTAAAACTAGATCAAAAGGAAATTAACAAAATTATGGGTTTATTCACACTTTAAAGAGGAAGTTTAATTATGAACTAAATACGGTAATGGATGTTCTGATGATAATACCCATCCCGTGTGACACATCATTCAGAAAATTTGGAAATATTTTGCCAATCTTAGAGATCTCATCCGTGAATTCATCTTATTTTGATCTGTAACCCGATCAACTTTGTCACCAATTGCCCATGTTTAGAACATGACTCATTAAAAGATTCAGAAGATCTATTAGGAGACCAAAAATACACACTTGAGCTCATTTCATGGATCTACCAAATTTTTTTATGGATACTTTGGGTCCAGTATGCTCCTTTCACGGATGCAATACATCAGTTTAATAACTGAAATTAAGGAGAAACCATAAGCTTAACTCTGCTTAAATCAGTTTTCTCTGATGGAAATCTGCTCTTTCAATTGATCGCATGAAACTAGACCATGTTGCTGAAGTTCATTGTCTTTCCTCCGAACCGCCATTACAAAAATGTGTCCCTACCAGAGAGTATGAAATTTTAATTTGCTGAAACAACACATAATGTTGACTGATTTCTGGTTCTTCAGAATGGCACCATACCAAGAATCATATTTGCTGACGTTTTAAGCCTCAGTGAGCAAGATAATTACACGTATAACTTTTGGAAACGTTTGTCCTTTACTTGTGACACTAGCTTAAACCACATTTCGTATGTCAGTACTTTGAACCGAGAAAAATTCAAACAAAATTCCAGCTTTTAAAAGTCAGTCCAGATAAAATCTGGCATGAAAAAATCGATTTGAGCAAAACTCAATGATATTTGAAAGCGTGAATGATTTGGGTTGATCTGAAGTCTAATTTCGGCTAATTTTGAGCTTAAGTAGGCCATTTCAGTTCGTAGGCCATTCGAGACGAAACTGTCTTTACTTACCACTCATTGGTTGAGCAAAGTATAATTAATAATATGAGGTCAGAGCCTGGTCGTCTACCAAAACCGGTCGCTTTGTATTTTGCTACTAACAGTTCATTATTTTGTAATGAAGAGAAGAGTGTAATAAAATACAAGCGAATCAGATATAGATTAACAATTATGAACAATTGAATAATGCCAACGAGAAATTTACCTTTTTCCTCATTTTTCTGATTCTAGGTAGGCAGCAGTTTGACCAAAATTTCTCACCGTGAAAATCAATGCGCTAGCTGTGGGCATAATAGTGATGGAATATTCTCTTTGACTTTCATGGATAACTTAAGCGACTTCAATGCCTAGCATTGCCCAAATTACTTAAGACCTAATTCAGATACTAAAGTTTTTTAGAACCGTGGTGTTGATTTTTTAAAACCTATCAATAGACAACTTAATCCGCAATTAGCAATGCGAGATACTTTCGTGTAAAGTTAAACAGGCTTTCATCAAATAGACTTTCTTTGATATTTTTCTGATTGACACTGATTGCGTCTTTTGATTGAAAGTCTTTTCATACCTTATATCGGTCGAGGATGGTCTTTTAATGGTGCCAAGTCTAGACTAGGGATTTACTCCATAAAAATGTGTCTTTTCGTCATCCTCTTCAGAGAACTACTTTTTCAACTGTAAAAAAGGGGAAAACAAACTGGAAAAATATAAATTAAACTATAATTAAAGTTTAGATCACAAAGTTAAGTTTTTAATAAATTCTTTTCATTGACGAACACGCGTTATTTTGTTTGTTAAACCCCCCGGTTGGACAATGTTTAGTGTACAGCCTTTTGGTACTGTCAATCCCATTCTGTTGAAATACAGTAGGCAACGTTTCCGTGCTACTGTGTGTATTGTTATTGTTTGTGTTGTTCACACTTGGAGAATGGTCCCAAACAGAGTACTCGTTTGATCTCGTTGTTTGTCGACTGGTTGCAGTGTTTGGATTGAGTTTGGATTGTTTTTGTTGGATAAGTTGTGGTGGAACACACGGATCAGTGTTATTGGTTATTACTTTGGTTGGTGAGTTGAAACCAGGTTTGGTTCGATCCCGGCTCGTGTCAAATTGGTGATTGTTTATGGTTAATGGTTGTTGAGGTGGTTGTAGTTGTGGTGGATTTTGATTCTGTTGTTGTTGTTGTTGTTGATACACACTTGCTGTTGAGTGACTTCGCTCGTGTGCAACCTAGAATTAAAAAACACATTATGAAGTTTCCCTAAAAAGAGAAACTGAAATTCAAAAACCACGTTAAAATAATCGTAATATGGAGGTAGTGTAATTTTACTACGAAGTATACAATATAGCCGCATAAATGGTTATTAATGTACATAGAAAAGTGCAGTAATGTTAAATTTTTTAAAATCATTTCGTTCTTTTTTCGAATCAATGTCCTTCCA